>NC_134354.1:139601247-139791247 GCF_048569485.1 Anomaloglossus baeobatrachus | reverse complement strand
TTTTTAGGCTTTCGTCAAGTTTTAAAAATAACCTCCCTAAGAGAATAATAAAGGTTAATTAAACAGTTCACTAATTAATCAATCAACTCATAAATATCACACCACAACACCCTATTTTTACCATTTGGTTTAGATCATATAGCTTTACTCCTCAAGCAACAGGGTTGATAAGCTATCTAGAACCGGACCCTCATGATACAACCATAAACAGTTCCTTTATTCACTCCCAGCAGTTTTCATCTTGTAGGGCGGCGAATACGACTCCTCAGGGAAACACAAGACCAAACAGCAAGTGCCCAGACGCCTGTCAATTAACGCCATGTGTGATGGATATTCAGGAATCAGCATGCACAACGTGAGCTTCATGGCGTAAAGGGCGTTCACAGACAACCCTAGATCAAATCTCCTCTTTGCTTCCCATCCCCATAACCTGCCCTCTCACCATTTATTCCCATTGGAGCTCAGTACCTCATGTTTCTTAGTGTTACTGGCTCATCTAATTCTATCATCACATTGTGCCGTCTCTAAGACACAAGGTCTCTTTCAAATGACACCACTTTACTACATTCCTGTTTGGGAGAATCTCGTATGTTTAATAGCAAGCAAATGTTCTCTACATCATACGCATGTCTCAATTCTAAGGCCGGCGTCACACAGTACGATCTATCATGCGATCGCACGAGCGATCGTACCCGCCCCCGTCGTTTGTGCGTCACGGGCAATTAGTTGCCCGTGGCGCACAAAGTCATTAACCCCCCCGTCACAGGTACTTACCTCCTGGACGACGTCGCTGTGGGTGGTGAACATCCTCTTCCTGAAGGGGGAGGGACGTTCGGCGTCACAGCGACGTCACACGGCCGCCGGCCAATAGAAGCGGAGGGGCGGAGATGAGTGGGACGTAAACATCCCGCCCACCTGTTTCCTTCCGCATTGCCGGCGGGACGCAGGTAAGCTGCAGTTCATCGTTCCCGGGGTGTCACACGGAGCGATGTGTGCTGCCTCGGGAACGATGAACAACCGGTGCACAGAAGGAGGAACGACATTTTGAAAATGAGCGACGTGTCAACGAGCAACGATAAGGTGAGTATTTTTGCTCGTTCACAGTTGTTTGGAGGGGTCACACGGTACGATATATCAAACGATGCCGGATGTGCGTCACTAACGACGTGACCCCGACGACATATCGCCCGATATAACGTACCGTGTGATGCCGGCATTAGGCTGTGTGTGCATACTGCAGTTTTGTACCTTCACAGAAAAAAAATAACACCCTCT
This sequence comes from Anomaloglossus baeobatrachus, assembly GCF_048569485.1. Taxonomy (NCBI): domain Eukaryota; kingdom Metazoa; phylum Chordata; class Amphibia; order Anura; family Aromobatidae; genus Anomaloglossus; species Anomaloglossus baeobatrachus. The sequence continues at coordinate 139,789,972 of NC_134354.1, read as the reverse complement.
GGCAGAAAAACGCACTGTGCCAGAAAACATACTTTTTTGTGCATTTTTGGCAGGTTTTTTCCGGTAAATACTGACGGGTGCACTCACCAATACTCAGGATCGGAGAGTCTAACCAGGTTTGGGGAAAAACACGAACAAAAAAAAAAAAAAAAAAACACAACTTGTTCTGGCCTGGAATTGATCCCAGGTATCTTGGCTGGCAGCTAATCCCCATATAAGTCTAAGGGGATCAGAATCCGGTGCTTCAAAATGGTGGTAGAAGGGATAGGGGGATAGAAGCAAGCTCCATACTTACCGGGTCTCCAGCGCGGATGCAATTGCTCCCGCGGCCCCTCATTTTACTTTGGGGGCCGCTCATTAGCCTCCTACATATTCATTGCTCTCCCTGCCCACCGATGTCTGTGATTGATTTCAGTCAGACAGCGCCCCCAGCAGGAGTGGCAGCGTGTCTGACTGCTTGCAATCACAGTCGCTATATGTGTGTGTCTATATTGGAATGTAAAAATAAATAAAAATTTTTGGTAGGGTCCCCCCTATATTATGATACCCAGCACAGATAAAGCCTGTAGCCGTATGCTTTATCTCTGTATATTGTATATAATATTATATACAAGAATAATGGTATAGGATGCCCACTTTATTGTATAGGATTCTTCATTCATCTATAGGACAATACAACATATGGCACAAAGTTGTGACAATTGGACAGGAATGAATACGGTGGTGGGTGAGCGCATGTGCGGGAGATTAATAATATAAAACATAGGGCCACAGGGAGTCTGTTGAACCTTTAAAAAGGTATGTGCCCACAATCAGGGTTCACAGCATCCAAAACGCTGTGATGTACAGCACAAGCACAGTGGATGGAACTTCTAGAAATTCCATACCCACTGTGCGTGCACTGCCCACAGTGTAAACTGCCCTACAGTGCAGCTCTCCAAGCCGCATGTCAATGCTTTGCTGTGGAGCTGCAAGTGTTCTCCACAGGGAGAATAGAGAGAGAAAGACTGCAACCGCCCGAGCCCGGATCATGGATACGAGCAGCTGTGGTCTCCTGTGGAGGATACTTGTGGCCCCGCAGCAGGTCTTGATCGTGTGCACATAACATAACACATGTGGCCTGCTTTAGCTGCATGGGATGTATTTTGTGCAGATACTGCCACATCCTAACACTGTCACGAGTGGGTGATCACGGAGGTGTGTTGCTAAAACCATGTGCCAGAGGTACACATGCAGAGGGGTCCTGGAAATTAAACATGCATATGATGTTAGTAACATGCTTATAGAGCATATGGGAATCTTCCCAGAAGGAACATAGTGAAGTGACTTCAGTTGAGAGAAACAGAACGTCCTTAGGCCATGTGCCCACAAGAGAAAGTAACTGCGGAATTTGCTGCGGAAAACCCGCAGATTTTCTAGATTTTCCAGATAAATCCACGGGTTTACGCAAGTACAGACACTCCCCATGTTATCCTATGGGATTTGGGGAGTTCTGTATCAATGCTACGGTATTTGCGGCTGTAATAAATGCTGCGGATTTCCCACAACCGCACGTAACTGCATGTCCATTATTCATGCGGAATTATCTGCGGAATTCCTGCCTTTCCACTATGGAGATACAGCGTGGGAATTCCGCACTGTTTCTGCAGGTTTACCGCAACAATTCTGCAGAAATACCGCAGCAATGGATAGCTGCGGATTCCGGGGAGTTGCTGCGTGAACCTGTGGAAATACCTGCAGAATAGTCGGCAGGTACGTTCTCCTGTGGGCACATGGCCTTAGAGATGTGGCATGATGATGTGCTGATAGAAATAAGGTGAAACAGAAACGCCCTAAAAATGAAGTAACGAGCTCCAATATAGATTTAATGATGGGTGCAGTATTTGTGGAAAAGGGAAGAGTATAGAAGGGAAATGTAGTTGATGCATGGATTAGTTCAAAAGGTAAAGAGAACGAGGTTGGACAATTGATCTAGTGTGTAAACACAGCAGACTGCAGCACCTGTAGTCAATGGCCGCCTGTGTAACACACAATCCGGCGGCGTTGGGACGCCCGTTCAGTATCAAGGGATTACTTGACTCCACATACCATGTAAAGAAATGAATAACAGCGTCCTCCTGAGTGCAGATTCTTTTCTTTCTTTATTCCATCATAGCACAGTAAACATGCAACGTTTCGACATCAGTTTGTCTTTTTTAAGCATGCTTGAAGAAGACAAACTGATGTCGAAACGTTGCACGTTTACTGCGCTATGATGGAATAAAGAAAGAAAAGAATCTGCACTCAGGAGGACGCTGTTATTCATTTCTTTACAATTGTGTTAGTGTGGTCTATAGTGTGCTAAAATACAGAAAGTAGACTGGGGTGGTCCTATACTGACATGTGCAGAGTATCCTGCATACCTGTACAGGCAGCTTGATGTTCATTGTTCCAAATTATCTCTATATTGTGGAATTCACAGGCTATATATATAAAAATAAGTTCCCTTGTGAATCAAATATGTGGAAAAAAAGACATGAGTTATTCAATGCTTTGATGAGACAGATGAGCCAATGATTGGGTTGGATTTATAGACACCTTAGGATATCAATTGTAAGGACAATGTGAGGAAGGAAATGCAAAGAGCTGAAACTTAAAGCGTAACCGTCATTTTAATTTTTATTTCATAAATCAATAATACACATGAAAATAAGCAGCTCTGTAATATATCTCACCATTTCCTATCTCAGTAATGGGAAAGTCTTCACTGAATATAGCTTTTACCTCAGAAATGAGAATTTTGATAATGACGGATCAATTCTGGCAGAGAAAGAAGTAAATTTGTGTGATAAGAAATATTACAAAGTTGCTTATTTTCATGTGCACTATTGATTTATATAATAAAAGAAGGGAATTTTGTTACTTACCGTAAATTCCTTTTCTTCTAGCTCTTATTGGGAGACCCAGACGATTGGGGTATAGCTACTGCCCTCTGGAGGCCACACAAAGCACTACATCAAAAGTGCAAGGCCCCTCCCCCTCTGGCTATACCCCCCCCGTGGTATCACGGGTTCTCCAGTTTTAGTGCCAAAGCAAGAAGGAGGAAGCCAATAACTGGTTTAAACAAATTAACTCCGAATAACATCGGAGAACTGAAAAACCGTTCAACATGAACAACATGTGTACCCGCAAACAACAAAAAAACATCCCGAAGGACAACAGGGCGGGTGCTGGGTCTCCCAATAAGAGCTAGAAGAAAAGGAATTTACGGTAAGTAACAAAATTCCCTTCTTCTTCAGCGCTCTATTGGGAGACCCAGACGATTGGGACGTCCAAAAGCTGTCCCTGGGTGGGTAAAGAAATACCTCATGTTAGAGCTGCAAAACAGCCCTCCCCTACGGGGGTGTCACTGCCGCCTGCAGGACTCTTCTACCTAAGCTGGCATCCGCCAAAGCATAGGTATGCACCTGATAATGCTTGGTGAAAGTGTGCAGACTGGACCAGGTAGCTGCCTGGCACACCTGTTGAGCCGAAGCCTGGTGACGTAATGCCCAGGACGCACCCACGGCTCTGGTTGAGTGGGCTTTTAGCCCTGAAGGAACCGGAAGCCCCGCAGAACGGTAGGCCTCTAGAATTGGTTCTTTGATCCATCGAGCCAGGGTGGCTTTAGAAGCCTGCAACCCCTTGCGCGGACCAGCGACAAGGACAAAAAGTGCATCGGCACGGCGCATGGGCGCCGTGCGGGAAATGTAGATTCTGAGTGCTCTCACCAAATCTAGCAAACGTAAATCATTCTCATACCGGTGAACCGGATGAGTGCAAAAAGACGGTAAGGAGATATCCTGATTAAGATGAAACGAGGATACGACCTTAGGGAGAAACTCCGGAATGGGGCGCAGCACTACCTTGTCCTGGTGAAACACCAGGAAGGGAGCCTTGGATGACAGAGCTGCCAGCTCAGACACTCGCCGAAGCGATGTGATCGCAACGAGAAACGCCACCTTCTGTGACAGGCGAGAAAAAGAAACTTCCTTCAGAGGCTCGAAAGGCGGCTTCTGGAGAGCAACTAGAACCCTGTTCAGATCCCATGGATCTAACGGCCGCTTGTACGGGGGTACGATATGACAAACCCCCTGCGGGAACGTGCACACCTTAGAAAGACGTGCTAGCCGCTTCTGAAAAAAACACGGATAGTGCTGAGACTTGCCCTTTGAGGGAGTCGAGCGACGAGCCCTTTTCTGACTCCTATTGTAGGAAGGAAAGAAAAGTAGGCAATGCAAATGGCCAGGGAGACACTCCCTGAGTAGAGCACCAGAATAAGAAAATCTTCCACGTTCTGTGGTATATCTTAGCAGACGTGGGCTTCCTAGCCTGTCTCATGGTGGCAACGACCCCTTGGGATAATCCTGAAGACGCTAGGATCCAGGACACAAAAGCCACCCAGTCAGGTTCAGGGCCGCAGAATTCCGATGGAGAAAACGGCCCTTGGGACAGTAAGTCTGGTCGGTCTGGTAGTGACCACGGTCGGCCGACCGTGAGATGCCACAGATCCGGGTACCACGATCTCCTCGGCCAGTCTGGTGCGACGAGTATGACGCGGCTGCAATCGGATCTGATTTTTGCGCAGTACTCTGGGCAAGAGTGTCAGAGGTGGAAACACATATGTGAGCCGGAACTGCGACCAATCTTGCACTAAGGCGTCTGCCGCCAGAGCTCTGTGATCGCGCGATCGTGCCATAAATGCCGGGACCTTGTTGGTGTGCCGAGACGCCATTAGTTCGACGTCCGGCACCCCCCAGCGGCAACAGATTTCCTGAAACACGTCCGAGTGAAGGGACCATTCCCCCGCGTCCATACCCTGGCGACTGAGGAAGTCTGCTTCCCAGTTTTCTACGCCCGGGATGTGAACTGCAGATATGGTGGATGCTGTGTCCTCCACCCACATGAGGATTCGCCGGACTTCCTGGAAGGCTTGCTGACTGCGCGCCCCTTCTTGGTGGTTGATGTATGCCACCGCTGTGGAGATGTCCGACTGGATTCGGATCTGCTCTCTTTCTAGCCACTTCTGGAAGGCTAATAGGGTAAGATACCCTGCCCCGATTTGAACATCGATCTGAAGGGTGGACTCCTGCTGAGTCCACGTCCCCTGAGCCATGTGGCGGAGACAAACTGCTCCCCACCCTGACAGACTCGTATCTGTCGTGACCAGTGCCCAGGATGGGGGCTATGGCCACTATAGCAGAGAGTCCTCGGCCGTCTGGGAAAGGGAGACTTCCCTGTCCAGGGAGGTTGACTGCCCGTCCCATTGGCGGAGAATGTCCCATTGCCGTTGGCGCAGATGAAACTGCGCAAAGAGAACTGCCTCGATGGCTGCCACCATCTTCCTTAGGAAGTGCATGAGGCGCCTTAAGGGGTGCGACTGGCCTTGAAGGAGAGACTGCACCTCTGTCTGCAGTGAACGCTGCTTGTTCAGCGGAAGCTTCACTATTGCTGATAGAGTACGAAACTCCATGCCGAGATACGTTAGTGATTGAGTCGGAGACAGATTTGACCTTGCCAAATTGATGATCCACCCGAAAGTCTGGAGAGTCTCCAGCGTAACATTCAGGCTGCGTTGGCATGCCTCGAGGGAGGGTGCTTTGACGAGTAGATCGTCCAAGTATGGGATCACCGGGTGTCCCTGAAAGTGCAAGACTGCTACCACTGCTGCCATGACCTTGGTGAACACCCGTGGGGCTGTCGCCAGACTGAATGGCAGAGCTACGAACTGAAGATGTTCGTCTCCTATCACAAAACGTAGAAAACGTTGGTGCTCCGTAGCAATTGGCACGTGGAGATAGGCATCTTTGATGTCTGTTGAGGCAAGGAAGTCTCCTCGAGACATTGAGGTAATGACGGATCGGAGGGATCCCATCCGGAACCGCCTGGAGTTCGCATGCTCGTTGAGCAGTGTCAGGACCAGAACGGGACGGAAGGAACCGTCCTTTTTTGGATCCACAAAGAGATTGGAGTACAAACCCTCGCCCTCGTTCCTGAGGGGGAACAGGGATCACCACTCCTTCTGCTCTTAGAGCATCCACCGCCTGCAGCAGGGAAATGGAGTCGGAGGACGAGAATAGAACACTGTCCTGTGCACGTGAGCACAATGTTCGCCACCCACCGGTCTGTGACCTGTGGCAGCTAAATGTCGCCAAAGGCGGGGGGTTCTGCCATCAACCGCGGATGCGGAGAGAGAGAGAGAGCTGAGAGTCCTGAGGAGACCGCCTTGGTAGCGGTTCCTCCGACTGCCTTCCTTGGGCGTGATTGAGCCCGGCCGGAATCTGAGCCCGTCTGAGGTTTAGTAGCCCTTTTGCCCGAGGACAATTGGGACCTACCGGAGCTTGGGAAGGACCGAAACCTCGACTGTACTTTTAGGACAGTATTAACAGGGTAAGTCGCAGTGCAGACATTGCGGGTTACGGACGCCTCTGCGGTACAGATGTCCCTGTGCTCAAGGCCAGCTGCGCAAGAACAGCTGAAAAGGTTAGGTTGCCTATACGGCTGTGGATGCCGGAGCAACCGACACGCCGATAGCTTCCTAGACAGATTTCAACCAGAGTCCATCTGTCTGTGACTGGCGTCTTTAAGTGAAGCCCCATCTCCAGTGCAACTATGTCTCTAGACGCAAGCCTGGAGATTGGAGAATCCACCTTTGGACCCTGGGTCCAGCACTGACCGCGTCAGGGGAAAAGGGATAACGTGTATCCTAAAAACGTTTGGAGAAGACGCTTATCTGGTAAGCGTGGTGTTCCTGGACTGCTTCTCTGAAGTCAGCGTGGCCAGAAAAATACTCAACATCTGTGTGAGATACTGAAAAGGGACTTCTCCTGTTCGTCTCCTATCTCCACTGGGGGAGCTGAGGGAGAAAGATCCAACCTTCCATTGATGGACGGTATAGGATCATTCCGTATGGCGTTACCACCCGGTGTATCCGGATCGATAGCTATGTCAGTATCAAAGCCCTGAAGAGCTGCCTTTTGGTCAAGTAGATTGCCCATGGCCTGTCTGGACTGCAAGTCTCTATATTATGACTACTCCGTCCCTGTCCATGGACAGGGTTGACAGGTGGTTTCTTTGGCCACAACTAGTAGAGACCCAGGCAGACGAAGTGCTACGGGGGAGCATGCACACAATGGGACGGTGTCATGAACAGCATCCCATGTAGTAAAAACAGCACTGAAAATCTGTGTTGCTGTTTTGCCGCTGCCGACTAGCTATCTAGAATTATATAGCCAAGATTGGTGACCGTACAGTGCAATGTATAGCATACAGGCATAAAGTACAAATGACCACTGCAGCACAAGCAATACAAGCAGCATAGAAGCCTGTGCCCTGGCACCCCTGCTCTTATGCTGCTGTATACTAGTCATCTAGGGGAATATAGCCAAGAGTGACCCTACAGTGCAATGTATAGCATACAAGCACAAGTACAAATGAACACTGCAGCACATGCAATACAAGCAGCATAGAAGCCTGTGCCCTGGCACCCCAGCTCTTCTGCTGCTGTAGACTAGTCATCTAGGGGAATATGGCCCAGAAGAGTGACCATACAGTGCAATGTATAGCATACAAGCACAAGTACAAATGCACACTGCAGCCCATGCAATACAAGCAGCATAGAAAAAAACCTGTGCCCCAGCACCCTTGGTTTTCTGCTGCTGTAGTCTAGCCATTCCAGGAGAATATAGCTAAGACTAGCGACTGTACAGTGCAATGTATAACACATAAACACAAATGAACACCTCAGTCGTGCAATACAAGCAGCCTAGAAAGCCTGTGCCTTAGCACACCTGCTTTCCTGCTGCTAATGTGTCGCTCCCCAAGCGGGCATATAGCGACCTGTGCAGTTAAAAACAACACATGTACACACTGCAGTTATCTGTGGTCAGCACTATGTGTGCCGCTTACCGCCCGCCTATAAGCGGGTGTATGATCGCCACCGTCCTGCCTGGTTGCCGAAAATCCGAGCTCGGACTGCAGTAATGGCTGCCGGCTTCTTCCCCAGCTCATGTGAGGAGGGGCGGGCCGTGGGCGTGCCCCCAAGGCAGAGCGGGAATCCGGCGCCCGACAGTGTGCAGTGAGAGGGCTGGAGCATGTAAAAAGGCTCCAGCCCTCGGCGCTGCTGATTGCTCAGCGCCTGTCCCCTTCCCTGAGTGACAGGGAGGGGGCGGGAACGAAGCGGCACTAGGCCGCAGAAGCCGGGGACTGGATTTATAAGCGCCGCCGCCGTAAAAGCGCGGTCGGCGCCCAGTCCCCGGCGAACTACAAGTCCCAGCCGCGCCGCCGCTCCCGGAGCGTCCGGCGCGGTAGTTCCCAAAACACAAAGTCACTCAGCAACGCTGCAGTGACTGTAACCCATTACTGTCCCCGGCGCACTAGCACACCCAGCAAGTCTGGAGTGTGCTGTGCCTGTGTGTACGGGGACACAGAGTACCTGTAATGGTGCAGGGCCATGTCCCTGAACGGTACTCCAGCTCCGTATCCAACAGGTTCAAATGGGTCTGTGGATGGAGCCCGGCGTCAGAGCTTTGAGGCCGGCAGGATCCCACTTCCACAGAGCCCCTCAGGGGGATGTGGAAGGAAAGCAGCATGTGGGCTCCAGCCTCCGTACCAGCAATAGGTACCTCAACCTTACAACACCATCCAGGGGTGAGAAGGGAGCATGCTGGGGACACTATATGTGTCCTCTTTTCTTCCATCCGAAATAGTCAGCAGCTACTGCTGACTAAAATCTGTGGAGCTATGCGTGGATGTCTGACCTCCTTCGCACACAAAGCTAAAACTGGAGAACCCGTGATACCACGGGGGGGGTATAGCCAGAGGGGGAGGGGCCTTGCACTTTTGATGTAGTGCTTTGTGTGGCCTCCAGAGGGCAGTAGCTATACCCCAATCGTCTGGGTCTCCCAATAGAGCGCTGAAGAAATTAAAAATGACGGTTACGTTAAAGTCCATCGGTGATCCAAATTGCGCTACCAATGAAGAGCAAGAATAGAATAACTATTGCTGCAAGAATATTATAACGTAGGATTGGAATTTTTATGGTGTGAAACACTTAGTTAACAGCTTTTAATATGGGACTCAATAAAACGCAGTGATAGGATGCTACTAAATTAACCCAAGTTTCATTGCTGATTTTTCCGTTTTTTGAGTTAACAGGGCAAGCTTATAATGTATGCCATATTTCCCTGCACACCTAGCTGCAATATGTTCAATTATCAAGCACTTCTGCTATGGCTTGGAGAGCAGTTTGTTATCCTGCCTAAATAGATCTCCTGCCTAGCTCCATTATTATCGCGTCCACCTCAACGCGTTTTGTCTCGCAAATGTCAGTGAGACATCAGGAGGTTAAATGGAGCACCCCGCTATTGCTGATTTGCACATATAATCATGGCACAGATATGCCTCAGTGTACTTTCTTTGTCAGTAACTGTTAACTATGGACCTATATGGTTAGTCCCCTATGCAATGCCTGAATCTATGTACCTACTGCAATAGCCCCTACTATGTCCACAGATATTAGTGCTAGGCACAAGTCACTTTAAATATAAGGTGCTGGCACATCTGCTGTGAGTAAATGGCGGTAATAGATGACTGTTTTATATAGTGCCGTGTTAGAATGGAGAAACAAAACTAAGAAGAGGCACTGGTCATTTTAATGATAGGTGCCTGATATACAGTTAGGTCCAGAAATATTTGGACAGTGACACAAGTTTTGTTATTTTAGCTGTTTACAAAAACATGTTCAGAAATACAATTATATATATAATATGGGCTGAAAGTGCACACTCCCAGCTGCAATATGAGAGTTTTCACATCCAAATCGGAGAAAGGGTTTAGGAATCATAGCTCTGTAATGCATAGCCTCCTCTTTTTCAAGGGACCAAAAGTAATTGGACAAGGGACTCTAAGGGCTGCAATTAACTCTGAAGGCGTCTCCCTCGTTAACCTGTAATCAATGAAGTAGTTAAAAGGTCTGGGGTTGATTACAGGTGTGTGGTTTTGCATTTGGAAGCTGTTGCTGTGACCAGACAACATGCGGTCTAAGGAACTCTCAATTGAGGTGAAGCAGAACATCCTGAGGCTGAAAAAAAAGAAAAAATCCATCAGAGAGATAGCAGACATGCTTGGAGTAGCAAAATCAACAGTCGGGTACATTCTGAGAAAAAAGGAATTGACTGGTGATCTTGGGAACTCAAAAAGGCCTGGGCGTCCACGGATGACAACAGTGGTGGATGATCGCCGCATACTTTCTTTGGTGAAGAAGAACCCGTTCACAACATCAACTGAAGTCCAGAACACTCTCAGTGAAGTAGGTGTATCTGTCTCTAAGTCAACAGTAAAGAGAAGACTCCATGAAAGTAAATACAAAGGGTTCACATCTAGAGGCAAACCATTCATCAATTCCAAAAATAGACAGGCCAGAGTTAAATTTGCTGAAAACACCTCATGAAGCCAGCTCAGTTCTGGAAAAGTATTCTATCGACAGATGAGACAAAGATCAACCTGTACCAGAATGATGGGAAGAAAAAAGTTTGGAGAAGAAAAGGAACGGCACATGATCCAAGGCACACCACATCCTCTGTAAAACATGGTGGAGGCAACGTGATGGCATGGGCATGCATGGCTTTCAATGGCACTGGGTCACTTGTGTTTATTGATGACATAACAGCAGACAAGAGTAGCCGGATGAATTCTGAAGTGTACCGGGATATACTTTCAGCCCAGATTCAGCCAAATGCCGCAAAGTTGATCGGACGGCGCTTCATAGTACAGATGGACAATGACCCCAAGCATACAGCCAAAGCTACCCAGGAGTTCATGAGTGCAAAAAAGTGGAACATTCTGCAATGGCCAAGTCAATCACCAGATCTTAACCCAATTGAGCATGCATTTCACTTGCTCAAATCCAGACTTAAGACGGAAAGACCCACAAACAAGCAAGACCTGAAGGCTGCGGCTGTAAAGGCCTGGCAAAGCATTAAGAAGGAGGAAACCCAGCGTTTGGTGATGTCCATGGGTTCCAGACTTAAGGCAGTGATTGCCTCCAAAGGATTCGCTACAAAATATTGAAAATAAAAATATTTTGTTTGGGTTTGGTTTATTTGTCCAATTCCTTTTGACCTCCTAAAATGTGGAGTGTTTGTAAAGAAATGTGTACAATTCCTACAATTTCTATCAGATATTTTTGTTCAAACCTTCAAATTAAACGTTACAATCTGCACTTGAATTCTGTTGTAGAGGTTTCATTTCAAATCCAATGTGGTGGCATGCAGAGCCCAACTCGCGAAAATTGTGTCACTGTCCAAATATTTCTGGACCTAACTGTATATAGGACACTAGATTACTACCTGTCACATTATAGGGGATTTAGTTGAACAGTCCCTTATGCAATATATGCAAGTTGGCATGGTAGACAGTCCCTTATAAGCTCCTAATCTTTTGATATTAAGCACAAGTCACTATATAATTAGAGGACTGGTATCATTATTTAATTGAGTGTGGGGATTAGGTGACATTATAATACATAGTGCCAGGGTATAAGTGCAATAGAATCACTAAATATTGGCACAAGTCGCTTTAATATAGCTGTTGGATATTATATCAATTTTGCCGTAGTTTGAGAATTATAAATGTATTTTGGTTAGTATAGCTGCAAAATATTTGTATCTGAGCCTGTGGTTGCTTTGTAATCATGAGACTCAGATAGGCTTCAGAGAATGGAGTGAATTAGGCGTGTATATTTTAAGGAGAATAATAAAAGTTATATTTTAATGAATTTGTTCACATAAGCCAGTGAATTTGATGCAGGAAAATGAGAGCTTTTTTTCCCAGGACAAGTTGTGCTTTTTAATTACATCATCCATTTGATCATGTCATGTACTGGAAATTTGGGGGAGAAAAAAAAATTCAAGGGCAGCAAAACTGCAATGAGAAACCCTGCATTTCTGCAATAGTTTTTTTTGGTGCTCATTAGATATTTTTATTCATATCATTGGCGTCACATGATTGTGCTTTGAGGGGTGAAGGGGCGGCCATCATCTGCGGCTTTAGATCCTGCCTCAAAGAAGGGGACCCAACATGTGCATTACCAGTATATTGTATGTCAAGAAAGGGTTATTAAACAATTTGTTATTGTCTGCATCACCTCCTTCCCTGCTGCTTGAGCATTATAATTTGAGGATGGTATAATCTTCAGTCATTAGGGTCAGGTGTAAAGGGAGCCCGTCACCTCATTTTTCGATATTAAAATGGCCAGAATGTGTTTTAAATGATCCTCTGGGCATCACTAACAAACAAAAAACGACTTTTTATGGTTAGGTGAATGCATCTCATACCTTGCGTTTTAGTTATAGAGGTTGTGGTATTGATGTCTTCAGTCATTGTCCATCAACATCAATCGTGCTTTTTTTTTTTTTAATTAACCCCTTCACCCCCGGCCACTAAAACACCCTAATGACTGGGCCATTTTTTGCAATTTTGATCAGTGTCACTTTGACAGGTTATAACTCTGGAACCCTTCAACGGATCCTGGCGATTCTGAGAGTACGCAGATACCTCATATGTGGTGGAAAGTAATTGTTTGGGCAAATGGCGGGGCTCAGAAGAAGAAGAAGGAGCGCCATTTGACTTTTCAAACGCACAGACGCAGTGCACTGATCGGCCGCTGCAGGACGCACGGTCGGATGCGATAAAAAAAAGCGTCGGGGATACGTAAAAAAAAAAGTCACGCCAAAAATTGACCATGGATGCAGATACGTTATGTGCATCCCTGATCAGTGCTTGACGGGATGCACGGACGGATGCCATACAAAAAGCGTCGCAGATACGGAAAAAAGTCACGCCAAAAATTGAGCAGGGATGCAGATCCGTTATCTGCATCCCTGATCAGCGCTTGGCGGGACGCACGGACGGATGAGGTGTAAAAATGGACAGGGGATACAGAAAAAAAAAAAAAAAAAGTTATACTCACAGTACCCAGAGGATTACTGACCAGAAGAGCTGCAGAGGAACAGATGGCAGAGAGATGGACAGCTTTACAGGAGCAGCAGGCAGATCAGCAGAATGCCCAGGAAGGACCCAGCGATGGAGGCAGATGTGATCAGGCCGGTGAAGACAGGTAGGAGGACGGCGGGGGAGAGCAGAGGGGGAGAAGAGTGGGGTGGAGAGCAGAGTGGGGGGGTGAGCAGAGGGGGGAGGGAGAGCAGAGGGGGGGGGGGTGGGAGAGCAGAGGGGGGGGGGAGAGCAGAGGGGGGTGGGAGAGCAGAGGGGGGTGGGAGAGCAGAGGGGGGTGGGAGAGCAGAGGGGGGTGGGAGAGCAGAGGGGGGTGGGAGAGCAGAGGGGGGGGGGGGAGAGCAGAGGGGGGGGTGGGGGAGCAGAGGGGGGGGGGGGAGAGCAGAGGGGGGGGGGGAGCAGAGGGGGAGACCGGAGAGGGAGCTGCAGAAGCAGAATAGAGATAATGGGGGAGGCAGTCAGATCGCGGGGGGAGCAGATCGGGATGTCGGCGGGGGGGGGGGGAGAAGATCGGGATGTCGGGGGGGCAGATCGCAGGGGGGCACGGGCAGGGGCTATCACGGCAGCGCGCAGGGGCACCACGGGAGCGCGCACGGGGCTACGACGGCGGCGGCAGCAGCAGCGGTGGCGTGGTACCACAAGTACCAGCCACTGCACGCTGCAGACATGTTGGGGGAGGGCTCGCAGGCCAGCACAGGCCTGGGGAGGGCGGCCACCGGCAGATCAGACCGCCTCACTGCACACTGATTGGAGCGATTGTGCGTCATAGCACGATCGCTCCAATCAGTGCTGCAGGGGCTGGGGGGCGACATGTTTGAGGTCCACCTATGATATGCTGCAGCAGCTGCGGCATCTCATAGCTGGATCTCACAGTATCGCACTAATTCGGGCATTATTTTTGCCGAAATTAGTGCGATCGATGTGGTTGGCGGTTCAGATTTGAACAGCCAATCACATCGATCGTCGATAGGGGGTGGCGATGCCGCCCCCCCTGGGGTCAAGCAAAGGTCCCCTGCTGTAAGAAACAGCAGGGGACATCATTTGAAAGCCGTTGCTATGGCCACGGCAATCAAATGAAGTTTAGGCAGTAAAATTACGTCCCTGGTCGTTAAGTCACGTTAAAATAGGACGTAATTTTACTGCCCGCGGTCGTGAAGGGGTTAAATCACGCCTCCTGCATTAGAAACGATTGCCGTGACTGGCCCGACATCACAGCAATCTCCCCTGTAATATTGCTCGCACACTAAATGACTTCTGCTTGGGCATGCCCACTGCATCTGTGTGTACGTCCCCAGATTCATTATGTGGTGTGCAAATGCCCCATGCTGCTGACGTCACTTAGGAAGAGGTCAAGCTTAGGGCATCCCTATTACTACACAAACCAGGGAGAGAAGACAGGGACGCTAAGGCTATGTGCACACGTTGCGTTCTGCCGTGACAAATATTCTGCAGCGTTTTGTCACTGCATGTGCGTTTCAAAACGTAGCCAAAAAGCTGCCTTCTGGATGCATTGTGAATGCAGAATGGATGCAGAATCACGCGCTCTGGATGCTTGCTCCACCATAGAGAGTGGGAAAAGCCTCCGGACGCACAAAAGAAGTGACATGTTTGTTGGTTTTTAGAACACAGCGATCCGGCCACAGATTTCAGCATGCAAATCACTGCGTTGTAAAATGCAACATGCGCATGGAATTTGCTCAAGTTACATAGGCTTTGCTGGGGACGCAGAACACATGCGTTTACGCTGCAGTGCTAGACGCAGCGTAAATGCACATAATACGCACGCATGCGCACACAGCCTAGAAGTGGGGAGAGAAGCTGGGGATGTCGGTAATAGGGACGCACTAAGCGTGCTCGCTCCCGAAGTGACGTCAACAGCCCGAAGCATGCGCACAAAGCATAAATAATCTGGGGACGTACACCCAGATTCAGTACACATGCCCGGGCAGAAGACATTTAGTGCGCGAGCGGGATTAGGCTATGTGCGCACTAGTGCGTTTTACCCGCGGATTTACCCGCGGATTTGCTGCAGAAATTTCTTGAGAAATGTCTGCAATCTTTGTGCAGACATTTCCCAGCAAATCCTATGAGAAAAAAAAATAGCTGTGCGCACTGTGCGGATTTTTCTCAAGAAATTTCCTTGAGAGAATTTTCTCGAGAAACTTTCTTGAGAAAATGAGCATGTCCATTATTTTCCGCAGGTACCTGCGGTATACCCCCGGAATTTCACTCCATTCACTGTAATGTAATCGCGAAATTCCGGGGGTATACCGCAGGTAGCAAATGATGTGCGGTATACCCCCGGTATAGCCGCGATTTACCTGCGGTAATGCTCATCGCTGCCTGCGGTTTTGCAGGAAGCGATGTCATTATTGCCAGGAAGAGGAAGCGGAGCAGAGTAAACACAGACGTCACACTCCCTGGACGCCGCACAGAAGCGCTTCCGTGCGACCTCCAGGTCTGTCCCGTGCAGTCTGTGTCCTGCTCCGGTCTCGCGGCTGCCTGCACTGCAGGGTGTCAGTGTCTGCCCGCAGTGTCAGCAGCTTGTCACGCGGCAGCGCAGGCAGACACTGACACCCTGCAGTGCTGGCAGCCGCGGGGATGACGATCGCTGCTGTCAGGAGGTGAGATCATTACCTGCTGTGACGATCTCCTGCCTCCTGACGTCACCGCTGTCTATGCCCGTCTCGCGAGCGGCCCGAGACTGTCACTAGCGGTGACGTCACGGGCTCTCGCGATACTTCTGGCAACGCGGCGGGCATAGAAGTCAGTGACAGCGCTGACGTCAGCAGTACAGGAGATGATCACAGAAGGTAATGATCTCATCTATGCTCCTGACAGCAGCGCTCGGCATCCCCTGCAGTGACCTGGGCTGACCTATTGATGTTAGCTCAGGTCACTGCATTGCTCTCCCAGCCAATGGGGAACATTCTGTTCTTCATTGACTGGGACAGCGACTATGGTATGGATCGCCGTGCTCCCCCCCCCCCCTTATTGGATTACGCCGGACGTGGAATTGATTGTTCTTTTCAATAAATTGGTTAAAGAGGGAATGTTTTGGGGAGTGTTTTTTCAAATAAAACTTTTTTTGTTGTCTATTTTTTATTTCTTACTGACTGGGTTGGTGATGTCGGGTATCTGATAGACGCCTGACCTCACCAACCCTAGGGCTTGATGCCAGGTGACATTACACATCTGGCATCAACCCCATATATTACCTCGTTTGCCAACGCACCAGGGCGCAGGATGACCTGGGGCGAAGCGCCAGGATTGGCACGTCTAATGGATGCGCCACTTCTGGGCCGGCTGCGGCCTGCTATTTTTAGGCTGGGGAGTGTCCAATAACAGTGGACCTCCCTAGTCTGAGAATACCAGACCACAGCTGTCCGCTTTACCTTGGCTGGTGATCCAATTTGGGGGGGGACCCCACGTTTTTTGTTTTAAATTATTTATTTAATGTAAAATAATAGCGTGGGGTGCCCTCTATTTTGGATTACCAGCCAAGGTGAAGCTGTCAGCTGTGGTCTGCAGGCTGCAGCCGACTGCTTTACCCTAGCTGGCTACAAAAGATGGGGGGACCTCACGTGGTTTTTTTTTTTAATTATTTATTTATTTTATGGCTAAATACAAGGCTAAGCACCCTTTAGTGCCACATGAAAGTCACTAAAGGGTGCCAGCTTAGAAAATGCAGGGAGGTGGGACATTATATAGGTCTTTCTCATCTATCTATCTATCTATGGCCCGTTTCACACGTCAGTGAAAAACACTGACGTTTTTCACTGGCGTGTAAAACATGCACATGTCCCTGCGTGTGCCGTGAATTACGGCACACGTGGGTTGTCTAAGTGCAATCCGGGCTCCATTCTCCGTGGCCCGTGATTGCACTTAGAAACCAACTCACCTGTGCGCGCTCCCGCTCTCCATGGTGCTGATCGCTCCCGCGGTGCAGCATCCGGCTGGCGCTGACCCCCGCAGCAGCTGCTTCCGGGTCGGCTGTGTCGTGCATCATGAATATGCGCGACAGTAATCAGCCGGCTCAGAAGCAGCAAGCTGCACGGGCTGCAGAGAGCGCCGCTGAAGCCGGTTGAGTAAAAATGTTTTTTATTTTAAAAGCACGTTTTTTTCTGGCACGTGTTTGACGGACCACACCACTGCGTGATCCGTGGGACATCAGTGATGCCAGAAAAAAATGGACATATCTCCGTGCGGCAATCACGCACACGCGGGTACGCCGCACGGAGACACGTGCAATGAAAAATCACTGACGTGTGAGCAGACCCATTCATTATAATGGGTCTGCGTATGTCAGGGATTCTGGTACGTTTAAAAAAAAAGCACAAACGTACCAGAATCACTGTGTGAATCAGGCCTATCTATCTATTCATCTATCCATCTTTCACTCTATCCATTATCTGTCTATCGATTATCTATATTATTTATTGCAAAACCGCAGGGAGCAACCTGCGGCAAATCCACGGCAAATCCGCGGCAAATCCGCATGCGTTTTTGCCGCGGATTTTTCCGCAGGTGCGGAAATCTTCCACTCCCAGAAGTTTCTCAAGAAATTTTCTTGAGAAAATTCACATTTCTAGTGCGCACATAGCCTTACAGGGGAAACTGCTGTGATGTCGGAGCAGTCACGGCAATCATTTCTAAAGTGGGGGGGCATAATTTAATTAAAAATAAAAAATAGCATGATTGATGTTGATTGACAATGACTGATGTCTATCAACAGCACAACCCCTATAACTAAAACGCAAGGTATGAGATACACTCACCTAACCATATAAAGTTTTTTTTTGGTTGATTGGTTTTTTTAAGATAACTACATGGGTGTTTTTGTTTTTTAAAACCTTTTTAGTGATGCACATAGGATCATTTAAAAACACACTCAGGCCAGTTTAATATCAAAAAATGGAAAAGAAGAGTAACTCCGGCACACTACATATATCCCCAAAAAAAGGTTTGCAAGGGCACAAATCGATTTAATCTTGATCTTTTTCTTTTTTGGTGCAAAAAAAAAAAAAAAAAGGGCTGTACAATGACAAAGAAGGGAATTTTGTTTACTTACCGTAAATTCCCTTTCTTCTAGCTCCTATTGGGAGACCCAGACAATTGGGTGTATAGCTTCTGCCTCCGGAGGCCACACAAAGTATTACACTTAAAAGTGTAAACCCCTCCCCTCTGCCTATACACCCCCCCGTGCATCACGGGCTCCTCAGTTTTGGTGCAAAAGCAGGAAGGAGGAAACTTATAATTGGTCTAAGGTAAATTCAATCCGAAGGATGTTCGGAGAACTGAAAACCATGAACCCATACAATTCAACATGAACAACATGTGTACACAAAAGAACAACAGCCCGAAGGGAACAGGGGCGGGTGCTGGGTCTCCCAATAGGAGCTAGAAGAAAAAGGAATTTACGGTAAGTAAACAAAATTCCCTTCTTCTTTGTCGCTCCATTGGGAGACCCAGACAATTGGGACGTCCAAAAGCAGTCCCTGGGTGGGTAAAAGAATACCTCGGTAATAGAGCCGTAAAACGGCCCCTTCCTACAGGTGGGCAACCGCCGCCTGAAGGACTCGCCTACCTAGGCTGGCATCTGCCGAAGCGTAGGTATGCACCTGATAGTGTTTCGTGAAAGTGTGCAGACTCGACCAGGTAGCCGCCTGACACACCTGCTGAGCCGTAGCCTGGTGCCGCAATGCCCAGGACGCACCCACGGCTCTGGTAGAATGGGCTTTCAGCCCTGAAGGAACCGGAAGCCCAGAAGAACGGTAGGCTTCAAGAATTGGTTCCTTGATCCACCGAGCCAAGGTTGACTTGGAAGCCTGCGACCCTTTACGCTGGCCAGCGACAAGGACAAAGAGCGCATCCGAGCGGCGCAGGGGCGCCGTACGAGAAATGTAGAGTCTAAGTGCTCTCACAAGATCTAACAAGTGCAAATCCTTTTCACATTGGTGAACTGGATGAGGGCAAAAAGAAGGTAAGGAGATATCCTGATTGAGATGAAAAGGGGATACCACCTTAGGGAGAAATTCCGCAACCGGACGCAGAACCACCTTGTCCTGGTGAAACACCAGGAAGGGGGCTTTGCATGACAGTGCAGCTAGCTCAGACACTCTCCGAAGTGATGTGACTGCCACTAGGAAGACCACCTTCTGCGAAAGGCGTGAAAGAGAAATATCTCTCATTGGCTCGAAAGGTGGTTTCTGAAGAGCCGTTAGCACCCTGTTCAGATCCCAGGGTTCTAGCGGACGCTTGTAAGGCGGGACTATGTGGCAAACTCCCTGCAGGAACGTGCGGACCTGCGGAAGCCTGGCTAGACGCTTTTGAAAAAACACAGAGAGCGCCGAGACTTGTCCCTTAATAGAGCCGAGAGACAAACCCTTTTCCATTCCGGATTGAAGGAAGGACAGAAAAGTGGGTAAGGCAAATGGCCAGGGAGTAAAACCCTGATCAGAGCACCAGGATAAGAAGATCCTCCACGTCCTGTGGTAGATCTTGGCGGACGTTGGTTTCCTGGCCTGTCTCATGGTGGCAATGACCTCTTGAGATAACCCTGAAGACGCTAGGATCCAGGACTCAATGGCCACACAGTCAGGTTGAGGGCCGCAGAATTCAGATGGAAAAATGGCCCTTGAGACAGTAAGTCTGGACGGTCTGGTAGTGCCCACGGTTGACCCACCGTGAGATGCCACAGATCCGGGTACCACGACCTCCTCGGCCAGTCTGGGGCGATGAGGATGGCGCGGCGGCAGTCGGACCTGATCTTGCGTAATACTCTGGGCAGTAGTGCCAGAGGAGGAAATACATAAGGCAGACGAAACTGCGACCAATCCTGAACTAATGCGTCTGCCGCCAGAGCTCTGTGATCTTGAGACCGTGCCATGAATGCCGGGACCTTGTTGTTGTGCCGGGACGCCATTAGGTCGACGTCCGGCTTCCCCCAGCGGCGACAGATCTCTTGAAACACGTCCGGGTGAAGAGACCATTCCCCTGCGTCCATGCCCTGGCGACTGAGAAAGTCTGCTTCCCAGTTTTCTACGCCCGGGATGTGAACTGCGGAGATGGTGGAGGCTGTGGCTTCCACCCACAGCAGAATCCGCCGAACTTCCTGGAAGGCTTGCCGACTGCGTGTGCCGCCTTGGTGGTTGATGTACGCCACCGCCGTGGCGTTGTCCGACTGAATTCGGATCTGCCTGCCTTCCAGCCACGGCTGGAACGCTTTTAGGGCTAGATACACTGCCCTTATCTCCAGAACATTGATCTGAAGGGAGGACTCTGGCTGAGTACAGGTACCCTGAGCCCTGTGGTGGAGGAAGACCGCTCCCCACCCTGACAGACTCGCGTCCGTCGTGACCACAGCCCAGGATGGGGGTAGGAATGATTTCCCCTTCGACAAAGAAGTGGGAAGAAGCCACCACTGAAGGGAGGCCTTGGCTGCCCGAGAAAGGGAGACGTTCCTGTCGAGGGACGTCGACTTCCTGTCCCATTTGCGGAGAATGTCCCATTGAAGTGGACGCAGATGGAACTGCGCAAATGGAACTGCCTCCATTGCTGCCACCATCTTCCCTAGGAAGTGCATGAGGCGCCTCAAGGGGTGCGACTGGGCTCGAAGGAGACATTACACCCCTGTCCGTAGTGAACGCTGTTTGTCCAGCGGAAGTTTCACTATCGCTGAGAGAGTATGAAACTCCATCACGAGATATGTCAGCGATTGGGTCGGTGTCAATTTTGACTTTGGGAAATTGATGATCCACCCGAATCTCTGGAGAGTCTCCAGAGCAATGTTCAGGCTGTGTTGGCATGCCACCCGAGAGGGGGCCTTGACAAGGAGATCGTCAAAGTAAGGGATCACCGAGTGTCCCTGAGAGTGTAGGACTGCTACCACTGTTGCCATGACCTTGGTGAAGACCCGTGGGGCCTTCGCCAGGCCGAAAGGCAGCGCCACGAACTGAAGGTGTTCGTCCCCGATGGCGAAACGCAGGAAGCGCTGATGCTCTGGTGCAATCGGCACGTGGAGATAAGCATCCCTGATGTCGATTGATGCTAGGAAGTCTCCTTGGGACATCGAGGCGATGACGGAGCGGAGAGATTCCATCCGGAACCGCCTGGTTTTCACGTGTTTGTTGAGCAGTTTGAGGTCCAGAACGGGACGGAAAGATCCGTCCTTTTTTGGCACCACAAACAAGTTGGAGTAAAAACCGTGACCCCGTTGCTAAAGGGGAACAGGGATCACCACTCCTTCTGCCTTCAGAGTGCTCACCGCCTGAAGAAGAGCATCGGCTCGCTCGGGGGGCGGAGATGTTCTGAAGAAACGAGTCGGAGGACGAGAACGGAACTCTATCCTGTAACCGTGAGACAGAATGTCTCTCACCCATCGGTCTTGGACATGTGGCAACCAGGCGTCGCAAAAGCGGGAGAGCCTGCCACCGACCGAGGATGCGGTTTGGGAAGGCCGAAAGTCATGAGGAGGCCGCTTTGGGAGCGGTTCCTCCGGCAGGCTTTTTAGGACGTGACTTAGACCGCCATGAATCAGAGTTCCTCTGACCCTTCTGTGGCCTGTCGGACGAGGAGAATTGAGACTTGGCTGAGGGCCGAAAGGACCGAAACCTCGATTGTACCTTCCGTTGTTGAGGTCTGTTTGGTTTGGAGTGGGGTAAGGACGAGTCCTTTCCCTTGGATTGTTTAAATTTAATTTCATCCAATTGCTCGCCAAACAGGCGGTCGCTAGAAAATGGCAAACCGGTTAAGAACTTTTTGGAAGCAGAGTCTGCCTTCCATTCACGTAGCCACATGGCCCTGCGGACTGCCACCGAATTGGCGGATGCTACCGCCGTACGGCTCGCAGAGTCCAGGACAGCATTCATGGCGTAGGACGCAAACGCCGACGCCTGAGAGGTTAAGGACACAACCTGCGGAGTAGAGGCACGTGTGACTGCATTAATCTCAGACTGACAAGCTGAGATAGCTTGGAGTGCCCATACGGCTGCGAATGCCGGAGCAAAGGACGCGCCAATAGCTTCATAGATGGATTTCATCAGGAGCTCTATCTGCCCGTCAGTGGCATCCTTGAGTGATGCACCGTCTGCCACTGCAACTATGGATCTAGCCGCCAGTCTAGAGATTGGAGGATCCACCTTGGGACACTGAGCCCAACCCTTGACTACGTCAGGGGGGAAGGGATAACGTGTGTCATTAAGGCGCTTAGTAAAGCGCTTATCTGGAAAAGCTCGGTGTTTCTGGACTGTATCTCTGAAGTCGGAGTGATCAAGAAACGCACTCCGTGTACGTTTGGGAAACCTAAAATGGAATTTCTCCTGCTGAGAAGCTGACTCCTCAATCTGAGGAGTTGGAGGAGAAAGATCCAACACTTGATTGATGGACGCTATAAGGTCGTTTACTATGGCGTCCCCTTCAGGTGTATCAAGGTTGAGAGCGGCGTCAGAATCAGAGCCCTGATCTGCCACCTCTGCTTCATCCTCCAGAGAGTCCTCATGCTGAGACCCTGAACACTGTGATGAAGTCGAGGGAAGCTCCCGGCGAGCCCGCTTAGCTGGTCTGGGACTGCGATCCGTGTCAGAGTCCTCACCGTGGGACCTATGAGTCGCTCCAGGAGCACTTTGCTGCGCCGACCGAGGGGGGTCTGAGTGAAAAGGTTCAACAGTGCCCGGGGCCTGTATTACGGGTCTGGACTGCAAAGCTTCTAGTATCTTAGCAGACCATTTATCCATAGACTCAGAAAGTTTGTCAGCGAATACTGCAAACTCTGTCCCTGTCACCTGGACAGTGGCAGCAGGTGGTTCCACCTGGGCCGAGGGTCCCACCAGTGGCAGAGGCTCCGGCTGAGTGAGTGTCACAGGGGCCGAGCATTGCACACAATGAGGGTAGGTGGAACCTGCAGGTAGCATAGCCGCACATGAGGTACAGGTTGCAAAGTAAGCCTGTGCCTTGGCACCCTTGCTTTTTGCGGACGACATGCTGTTGTCTCCTCTTAGAGCAATCAGAGAGGGTATATAGCCAAAGCAATAGTGCGGCCGTACAGAGTAAATGTATACAATATAAGCATATAAATATACACTTCGGCACCTAGGGGGGCAAGCACCTAGTAACAGGTGCGGCTTACCGACCGCCCTCAGCGTTTGTGTAACCACCAGATTCCCTGCCTGGGCCTCCCAGAGCTGTAGGAGCTCTTCTCTGAAGTTCTCCAGCGTCAGAAGTGCTGATAGGAATGGCTGCCAGCGTTCTGAGAGGAGGAGGGAGCCGTGGGCGTGCCTTAGAAAGTGCGGGAATCTGGTGCCCCACGGTGCTCAGTGAGGGGGGAGGAGGATACTAAGTATGCTCCAGCCCTCAGCGCTGACGTCCAGTGCAGCGTCCCGCCCTTACCCCTGACTGGCAGGCCCGGGGGCGGGAATATGCGGTACTAGGCCGCAAAAGCCGGGGACTAAAGTTATAAGCGCGGCCGGCAAACAAGCGCGGTCAGCGCGGTAGTCCCGGCGCACAAACACAACCAGCAACTGCTGCAGCGTCCATTAGACAGGCGCTCTATGCGCCGTCCCCAAGGGGACACAGAGTACCTCAGAGGAGCAGGGCCTGTCCCTGACGATACCCGGTCTCCTGTCCAGCAGATTCCCCCAGGGGCTGCGGAGGGAGCACGGTCCCAGTGCCTGGTGACCGATTAGGATCCCACTTCACCCAGAGCCCCTAAGGGATGGGGAAGGAAAACAGCATGTGGCTCCAGCCTTTGTACCCGCAATGGGTACCTCAACCTTAACAGCACCGCCGACCAGAGTGGGGTGAGAAGGGAGCATGCTGGGGGCCCTGTTATGGGCCCTCTTTTCTTCCATCCGATATAGTCAGCAGCTGCTGCTGACTAAATTGTGGAGCTTGCGTGCATGTGTGCCTCCTTCAACACAAAGCATAAAAACTGAGGAGCCCATGATGCACGGGGGGGTGTATAGGCAGAGGGGAGGGGTTTACACTTTTAAGTGTAATACTTTGTGTGGCCTCCGGAGGCAGAAGCTATACACCCAATTGTCTGGGTCTCCCAATGGAGCGACAAAGAAAAGTCCGCCAGATATACGACGTTTCGGCCTATTGGCCTTCATCGGGCCGGACAATCCAATGTATGCAGGAGTTCCAAATATGAGGAAGGAGAAGTAGTGACACGCACGTTCTCTACCTATACGGTAAGAGTTAACGCTGACCAATGGGTTCAAGGAATGTCCCAGTAACAAGTTTAGAACAGAGGTAGGAAGCAGGGTTAGGATACGATGTGATGTGATTGTGACAAGAAGTCACACAGTGCAGGACACGCGGGTCACGCATAGAGTACTTTCACCAGAGGCTATTGCACTCCTCCCTATTTAGAAGAACTTCTTTTATTCAATGCTTCCAACCTCCATAGTCCGCTACCATTCCAGGGGGTTTCTCTGACCATCCACAACCATGAGGATCTTTTCCTTCAGTCCAAACTCCTACGATTACTGAGGACCTCAGGTTTCCTGGGTTTCCCCTCACAAAGCAGGCGCTCCGCTTCCACAAGTGATTTAGCACTACCCGCCAATTGCAGGATACGCAGACGACTTCTTGTCACAATCACATGATATCCTAACCCTGCTTCCTACCTCTGTTCTAAGCTTGTTACTGGGACATTCTTTGGACCCGTGGGTCAGCGTTAACTCTTGCCATATAGGTAGAGAACGTGCGTGTCACTACTTCTCCTTCCTCATATTTGGAACTCCTGCTAACATTATATTGTCCGAAATGATGAAGGCCAATAGGCCGAAACGTCGTGTTTCTGGGGGACTCTCATTGTAGAGCACTTTTTTCTGCACCAATAAAGAAAAAGATCAAGATTAAATCGATTTCAGTCCTTGCAAACCTTTTTTTTTTAGATATATGTAGTGTGACGGAGTTGCTCTTCTTTTCTGTCTTATTTTCTCCTGAGCACCGCACTAGGTGATGCTAGGTCCTCTACTATTTTTAATATCAAAAAATGAGCTGACCAGTTCCCTTTAAGTTCTGTAATTTTTGCAAAAATAGGACTTCTTACTGTTTTAACAAAATAACTGCAATATGTGTGCATAGGTCTTTTACCGATTTGGCCATATAACATCCTTCTGTGCTCAATTAAACTGTCATAACTGTAGAAATGCAATCACTTATGTTTGCACTTAGCAATTTAAAATAACACATCTTACCGGCGAAAGCAGCAAGCCATCATGATTTTCTGAACCATGGCTTTGATTGGAATCAAGTGTTTCTATTGATGTCGTATAGTTATTGCCACCTGTCAAGGTAGAAATATCCTGAAAAGTACTTTCAGATAACTGCTGTATGCCATTCTCAAAAAACGGGCAAGTTAAAAAGTCATTTCTTGCATATAAACAGGGGACACTCTCTGATATTTGATCCTCATGGAAATCTAGGAGATCATGTGCTTTGATTGTTTCGGTCTCTGGAATTAAGTTCCATAACTTTTCAATGGAGGTGTGTGTAGATTCATGCTCACTGAACATACAATCAAGTGATCTTGCCTTTGACAATGCACTCTCATGAGATTGTGGCTTCAATCTAAGATTTTCTAGGTGTTGTGGTCCTGATGATGCGTCTTCTAGTGACCATGGCTTGGCGGTACGGCTATCAAGAGAATGGCGTCCAAATTTAATTTCCCCACAATCCCGTGGCCTTGAGTTTCCTTTTAATATAGTCAGTAAACCACCACTGTTGCTGTCCAGGATATATTTAATGAAGAGACTTCTCGCCAAGCTGAGCTCTGTTTTTAGGTGTCGAATGCGCACAGCCTGGTCACCATCATATTCCCAACGAATTTTAGACAAAACATCCTGCAGTTTGCACTGGCATTCCTTGGCAGCTGAGAAGTCCTGTTCACATTTCTTAGCATGGCCAGACCTTGCAGTATAACCCTTATTCAACAATTCATCAATCAGTTGCTTCTGCAGTTTTCTGGCTTGTCTAATGGCCGTGTCTCTCTCTTTTTGCAGAAGTGCCTGAAGCTCTCTTAGTTCCTCATCTTTCCATCTTATCAGATGCTTTATTTCTGACTCCCTTTCACGTAAAACTAAGTCTTTTAGCTGCTGGAGCTCACGGGTTTTCTGCTGCTCCAATTTAGAGTGCAGGTCGTCCACTAGCTTCCTTTTTTCTTTTTCATATGTCTCCTTATTCCTCTTCAGTTCTGACGTGCACTTTTTCCTGACTTCCTGGGTTCTCAATTTTTCACTTTCTAATTCTTTCTTTACAAGTTTGAGCTCTCGCCTATACTCCTCTATTAGGACGTTCTCTGACTTCTTGGGTGAGACACGCAAGTTGTTATGGTCTTCTTTTAACATGGTTTATCAGCATCGGAGAAGCAGGATTGCGTAGCTTGAAGCACGGTAACTTCTCAGAAGTACATATTGCTTGAAAGAGAGGAGAAAGTAAATGTTATTAAAATAGACAGTTGACATTTGGTAGGAATATAGCTATTCGGGAGAAAAAAAACCCCAACACCTTCAAAGCAATATTAGCATATAAATGGGTTATCCAGCACATCTAACTCCTGCATTGAGGGGCGAGGGGCATTGCTAATGTGGCATCTGTCAGATGCTCCCAGATCTTGAACACAATCAGCAGGTATCACTCATCCTGTCAATTAGAAGAAGACATATGCACCATAAATGCCCAAACCAACCAGTCAGCAACGACTTTCATCCTCTGAAGTAGTGAGAGGCGATGGGCATACAAAGCGCATTTCCAGGTAAACTCTGTATTTAAACCCCCGTATTATAGTTTTTGTTTATGATAAAACTGCTAAAACATTTTTAGTAAGAAAATCTAAAATGTAACCTTTGTTTTCAAGTAATAAGGAAAACCCTGCACAAGTAGGCAGGATGACCCCGATGTGACTTTGGTTCTGCCCTGTACAGCCTTTTTAATGTCCCCAAAGGTATGAGAACATGAATAAAAGTAAACACCATCGTCCCTCTTAAAACTACAGTGCCTTGTGAAAGTATTCGGCCCCCTTGAATTTTTCAACCTTTTCCCACATTTCAGGCTTCAAACATAAAAGGTAAAAATTTTAATGTTATGGTGAAGAATCAAGAACAAGTGGGACACAATTGTGAAGTTGAACTAAATTTGTTGCTTATTTTAAACTTTTTTAAAAGATAAATAACTGAAAAGTGGGTTGTGCAATATTATTCGTCCCCTTTACTTTCAGTGCAGCAAACTCACTCCAGAAGTTCATTGAGGATCTCTGAATGATCCAATGTTGTCCTAAATGACTGATGATGATAAATATAAGCCACCTGTGTGTAATCAAGTCTCCGTATAAATGTACCCGCTCTGTGATAGTCTCCGTGTTCTGTTTAAAGCACAGAGAGCATCATGAAGACCAAGGAACACAACAGGTAAGTCCATGATACTGTTGTGGAGAAGTTTAAAGCCGGATTTGGTTACAAAAAGATTTCCAAAACTTTAAACATCCCAAGGAGCACTGTGCAAGCGATCATATTGAAATGGAAGGAGCATCATACCACTGCAAATCTACCAAGACCCGGCCGTCCATCCAAACTTTCATCTCAAACAAGGAGCAGACTGATCAGAGATGCAGCCAAGAGGCCCATGATCACTCTGGATGAACTGCAGATATCTACAGCTGAGGTGGGAGAGTCTGACCATAGGACAAGAATCAGTTGTACACGGCACAAATCTGGCCTTTATGGAAGAGTGGCAAGGAGAAAGCGATTTCTCAAAGATATCCATAAAAAGTGTCGTTTAAAGTTTGCTACAAGCCACCTGGGAGACACACCAAACATGTGGAAGAAGGTGCTCTGGTCAGATAAAACCAAAATCGAACTTTTTGGGCACAATGCCAAACGATATGTTTGGCATAAAAGCAACACAGCTCATCACCCTGAACACACATCCCCACTGTCAAACATGGTGGTGGCAGTATCATGATTTGGGCCTGCTTTGCTTCAGCAGGGACAGGAAGATGGGTAAAATTGATGCGAAGATGGATGGAGCCAAATACAGGGCTATTCTTGAAGAAAACCCGTTGGAGTCTGCAAAAGACCTGAGACTGGGACGGAGATTTGTCTTTCAACAAGACAATGATCCCAAACAAAGCAAAATCTACAATGAAATGGTTCACAAATAAACGTATCCAGGTGTTTATGTGCCCACAGGCGCTCGTACCTGCGTACGAGCGCATGTTTACGGCGTCTGCAGCTATTTTTAGCTGCTAGATTACAGCGGAATAGCTGCAGGAAACATGCGGAGATTCATGCGGCTTACCTGCGGACGTCCCGGCCTCTTATCTCCATAGCGGAGGGCCGAGCATCCGCAGGTAATTCCGCATGAATAATTGACATGCAATTATACATGCGGATGCCTACATCCGCAGCATGGTCGGCAGCCGCACTTTCCGCAGCGTGGACACAGCACTCCCCATGTCCCATAGGATAACATGGGGAGTGACTGTACATGCTAAAACCTGCGGATTTATCTGGAAAATCCACAGGTTTTCTGCGGCAAAATCCGCAGAAACAAGGTCCCGTGGGCACATAGCCTTAGAATGGCCAAGTCAAATTCCAGACCTGAATCCAAATCGAGAATCTGTGAAAGAACTGAAAACTGCTGTTCACAAACGCTCTCCATCCAACCTCACTCAGCTCCAGCTATTTGCAAACGAAAAATTGGCAAGAATTTCAGTCTCTCGATGTGCAAAACTGATAGAGACATACCACAAGCGACTTGTAGCTGTAATCGCAGCAAAAAGGTGGCGCTACAAATTATTAACATAAAGGGAACCTGTCACCAGATTTTTACCTATTAAACTAAAAGAATCACCTTCTGCAGCTCTTGGGCTGCATTCTATGAAGGTGCACCTTGGCCCTGACTCCCCTTCCAGACCCCAAAAATAACTTTATAAAACTTGGCCGTTAGGTATCCTAATTACCTTGGTTGGCCAGATGGGCGGGCTCATTTTCTGCTCCTTTATCTCCCTCCTGCAGCTGATCGCCGTCCTCCTGCCTTGATTGACAGGATGACGCCCTGTCATCCTCCTAGTCGCATTTTCAAATCTCGCCCCTGTGCAGTTAGGTCTGCTCGAACAGGCGTAGTTCGCTCTGCCATACTGCAGCCAGAGCAGAAAACAGCTGCCCTCACTCGCGCCCTAAGGGTACTTTCACACTTGCGTTCAGCGCAGTCCGTCACTATGGAGAATAGCGCAGTCCGTTAACGCACTGCGCTATTCTCCATAGACTTGTATGGACGACGCACTGTAACGCAAGTGTCAGCGTTGCATTCGCTGGACGACGCAGCGTCGTTATTTTGACACTGCGCCGGGCGGGAGGAACGCAGCGTGTAACGTTTTTTGAGCAGCGCAATCCGTAGGATTTCAGTGCGCATGCTCTCTCTGGCTCCCTGCACCCAAGGTAAATATTGGGTAACCAAGAAAAGAAAAACTCCTAAAATATATGATTTTATTATAGTTAATTATTAAAATCTATAAGTATAAAACGAAAATTGCTTTAACGTGGTCTTTATATAGACAAAGAAATTAAGTGGGTGTAAAGGGGTGATAGATCCGATTCGTGGGGGCAGTGTTGGTTATTTACTGTTCTCAAGGTAGGGACAACTATAATAGTTGCACTTCTTACACCAAATAGTTGTTATAAGGAGATAGCGAATAAACTATCTATCCCTCCCTTTCACCTACCTAAGAAAAATATTTTCTTTATATAGATATAAATTCCCAGGGGTTTCTGGAGGACCAAATAGGTGCCTGTAGTCACAGCGTAGCGTCAGTGGTACATGTACCACATGGCAGCCGGCACTATGCGACCTGCAGGACTCTGAATGCAGCCAGTTATTGTACATCGGACAACTGACCCTATTATGGGCCACTGACGCTACGCTGTGACTACAGGCACCTATTTGGTCCTCCAGAAACAAGCCTCGGATCAGTTATTCCCCTGATGAACCCCTAAGAAAAATATAGGGGGGAAATGCGTCGGGACTACGGGATAGACTATTGGATGATCCTGGCAGATAAGTTACCTCTGCTGGGAATTTATATCTATATAAAGAAAATATTTTTCAGTAATCTGAGATTTATCTAATATCTATAATATGGCTGGAGCATATTTATGTACGGCTGAACAGTGAATTGTGACTAATTGCACTAACTTCCTTTGGTGGTGGGTCTCCCGGTTTCAACTAACAAGCTGCAGGGAGAAAATAGGGAGAGACGACGTGGAGCGGGGGGTACCCAATAACGTATGGTGCACCTCCGCTGGTAGGTAGGTGAAAGGGAGGGATAGATAGTTTATCCCCTATCTCCTTATAACAACTATTTGGAGTAAGAAGTGCAACTATTATAGTTGTCCCTACCTTGAGAACAGTAAATAACCAACACTGTCCCCACGAATCGTTCTATCACCCCTTTACACCCACTTAATTTCTTTGTCTATATAAAGACCACGTTAAAGCAATTTTCGTTTTATACTTATAGATTTTAATAATTAACTATAATAAAATCATATATTTTAGGAGTTTTTCTTTTCTTGGTTTTCCACATTTTTTTCTCCTAATACTATTAGTTTTGGTTGTACATAAATATTGGGTAACCAAACAAAGTGCTTTGCCGATATTTACCCTCGCTACGTGTGCAGAGAGCACGACACTTCCCCGCTTGGCTCCGCCCCCTCCCGCACTCCACTCCGCATGTACACCTGTCCTCAGCGCCATGGCCCGCTCGGCTCCACCCACTCTGCACTCCGCCCACATTCTCGGTGGCCGAACGCTCAGCTGAGCGCCCGGCCGCCGGCATGCGAGAGCGCTCAGCTGAGCACCCGGCTGCCGGCTATTGAGTGCGTGCATTGCAAATCGCGCCGCATCGGCCGGATGCGGCGCAATGCGGTTTTTTTTTTGCCGGACAAAAAACGTGCCAGGCAATGTTCCATCCGGCTGCCGCATCGGCTAAATCTGCCGCATGTGGCAAAAAACAGACGGAACGCAAGCCCATGCGGCACAATACGGCACTAATGTAAGTCCATGCAAAAAAAAAGCAACCGGCGGCAAAAAAAAACAAAAACGGTTGCATTTTTTCTGCAAAGCGCCGGATTGTGCCGCACAGGAAAGAAGGGAATTTTGTTTACTTACCGTAAATTCCTTTTCTTCTAGCTCCTATTGGGAGACCCAGACAATTGGGGTGTATAGCTTCTGCCTCCGGAGGCCACACAAAGTATTACACTTTAAAAAGTGTAACCCCTCCCCTCTGCTATACACCCTCCCGTGCATCACGGGCTCATCAGTTTTGGTGCCAAAGCAGGAAGGAGGAAACTTATAAATTGGTCTAAGGTAAATTCAATCCGAAGGATGTTCGGAGAACTGAAACCATGAACCAAAAGAACAATTCAACATGAACAACATGTGTACACAAAAGAACAACAGCCCGAAGGGAACAGGGGCGGGTGCTGGGTCTCCCAATAGGAGCTAGAAGAAAAGGAATTTACGGTAAGTAAACAAAATTCCCTTCTTCTTTGTCGCTCCATTGGGAGACCCAGACAATTGGGATGTCCAAAAGCAATCCCTGGGTGGGTAAAAGAATACCTCGATAAAAAGAGCCGAAAAACGGCCTCCTCTTACAGGTGGGCAACTGCCGCCTGAAGGAGTCGCCTACCTAGGCTGGCATCTGCCGAATCATCGGCATGCACCTGATAGTGTTTCGTGAAAGTGTGCAGACTCGACCAGGTAGCCGCCTGACACACCTGCCGAGCCGTAGCCTGGTGTCGCAATGCCCAGGACACCGACGGCTCTGGTAGAATGGGCCTTCAGCCCTGCAGGAATCGGAAGCCTAAAAGAATGGTAGGCTTCAAGAATCGGTTCCTTGATCCACCGAGCCAAGGTTGACTTGAAAACCTGAAATCCCTTACTCTGGCCCGCGATAAGGACAAGAGCGCATCAGACCGGCCCAGGGGCGCCGTGCGAGAAATGTAGAGCCGGAGTGCTCTCACCAGATCTAATAAATGCAAATCCTTTTCACATTGGTGAACTGAATGCGGACCCAAAGAGGGTAAGACGATATCCTGATTGAGATGAAACGGGGATACCTTAGGGAGAAAGTCCGGGACCGGACGTAGAACCACCCTATCCTGGTGAAACACCAGGAAGGGGGCTTTGCATGACAGCGCTGCTAGCTGAGACACTCTTCTGAGTGATGTGACTGCCACTAAGAAGGCCACCCTTTGCGAAAGGCGAGATAGAGAGATCCCGCATCGGCTCGAAAAGTGGCTTCTGAAGAGTCGTCAGCACCCTGTTAAGATCCGAGGGTGTTAACGGACGCTTGTAAGGTGGGACCGGAAAGCGCCGATACTTGTCCCTTGAGAGAGCCGAGAGACAAGCCCTTGTCCATTCCGGATTGAAGGAAAGAAAGAAAAGTGGGCAAGGCAAACGGCCAGGGAGTAAACCCTGATCAGAGCACCAGGATAAGAAGATCCTCCAAGTCCTGTGATAGATCTTGGCGGACGTTGGTTTCCTGGCCTGTCTCATGGTGGCAATGACCTCTGGAGATATCCCTGATGACGCTAGGAGCCAGGACTCAATGGCCACACAGTCAGGTTTAGAGCCGCAGAATTCCGAAGGGAATATGGCCCTTGAGGCAGCAAGTCTGGTCGGTCTGGGAGTGTCCACGGTTGACCCACCGTGAGGTGCCACAGATCCGGGTACCACGATCACCTCGGCCAGTCTGGAGCGACGAGGATGGCGCGGCGACAGTCTGACCTGATCTTGCGTAACACTCTGGGCAGTAGTGCCAGAGGAGGAAAAACATAAGGCAGTCGAAACTGCGACCAGTCGTGAACTAGCGCGTCTGCCGCCAGAGCTCTGTGATCCTTGGACCGAGCCATGAATGCCGGGACTTTGTTGTTGTGCCGACACGCCATTAGATCGACGTCCGGCGTTCCCCAGCGGCAACAGATCTCTAGAACACGTCCGGGTGAAGAGACCATTCCCCTGCGTCCATGCCCTGGCGACTGAGAAAATCTGCTTCCCAGTTTTCTACGCCCGGGATGTGAACTGCGGAGATGGTGGAGGCTGTGGCTTCCGCCCACAGCCGAATCCGCCGAACTGCTCGGAAGGCTTGACGACTGCGCGTGTGCCGCCCTGGTGGTTGATGTACGCAACCGCCGTGGCGTTGTCCGACTGAATCCACTGCCCTTATCTCCAGAACATTGATCTGAAGGGAGGACTCTGTCGGAGTCCAGGTTCCCTGAGCCGAGTGGTGGAGGAAGACCGCTCCCCACCCTGACAGACTCGCGTCCGTCGTGACCACAGCCTCAGCTGGGGGCCGGAAGGATTTTTCCTTCGCCCAGGAAGTGGAAAGAAGACACCACTGAAGAGAGGTTTTGCTGCAAGGGAAAGAGAGACGTTCTTGTCTAGGGACGTCGACCTCCTGTCCCATTTGCGGTGTCCGATAGAATCGGACGCAGACGAAACTGCGCAAGAACTGCCTCCCTTGCTGCCACCATCATCCTTAGAAAGTGCATTAGGCGCCTCAAGGGGTGACTGGGCCCGAAGGAGAGATTGCACCCCTGTCTGTAGTGAACGCTGACTATGCAGCGGAAGCTTCACTATCGCTGAGAGAGTATGAAACTCCATCCCGAGGCAAGTCAGTGATTGGGTCGGTGTCAGTTTTGACCTTGGAAATTTGATGATCCTCCCGAACCCCTGGAGAGTCTCCAGAGCAATGGTCAGGTTGTGTTGACATGCCACCCAGGAGGGTGTCTTGACTAGAAGATCGTCTAGGTAAGTGATCACCGAGTGGCCCTGAGAGTGTAGGACCGCCACCACTGCTGCCATGACCTTGGTGAAGACCCGTGGGGCTGTCGCCAGGCCGAATGGCAGTGCCACGAACTGAAGTGTTCGTCCCTGATGGCGAAACGCAGAAAGCGTTGAAGCTCGGGTGCGATCGGCACATGGAGATAAGCATCCTTGATGTCAATTGATGCTAGGAAGTCTCCTTGTGACATCGAGGCTTCAGAGTGTTCACCGCTTGAAAAAGTGCATCGGCTTGCTCGGGGGGCGGAGATGTTTTGAAGAAACGAGTCGGAGGACGAGAGCAGAGCTCTATCCTGTAACCGTGAGACAGAATGTCTTTCACCCATCGGTCTTGGACATGTGGCCACCAGGCGTCGCAAAAGCGGGAGAGCCTGCCACCGACCGAGGACGCGGTCTTGGTGAGGCCGAAGTCATGAGGAAGCCGCCTTGTGACTTAGACCGCCATGCAGAAGAGTTCCTCTAGCCCTCCTCTGACCTGTTGGACGTGGAGGAACGGAACTTTGCTGAGGACCGAAATGACCGAAACCCTTGGACTGGGGCAAGGACGAGACCTTTCCCTTGGACTGTCTAGGAACTTCATCCAATTGCTCGCCAAACAAACGGTCGCCAGAAAATGGCAAACCGGTTAAGAACTTCTTGGAAGCAGAGCCTGCCTTCCATTCACGTAGCCACATGGCCCTGCAGACTGCCACCGAATTGGTGGATGCTACCGTTGTACGGCTCGCAGAGTCCAGGAACGGCGTTCATGGCGTAGAACGAAAAAACCTACGCCTGAGAAGTGAAGGACACAACCTGCGGGGCAGAGGTATGTGCAACCGCAATAATCTCAGCCAGAGAAGCTGAGATAGCTTGGAGTGCCCTCACGGCTGCGAAGGCTGGAGCAAAAGATGCGACTATGGCTTCATAGATGGATTTCATCATAAGCTTTATTTGCCTGTCAGTGGCATTCGTGAGAGATGGCATCCGCCACTAATACTACGGATCTAGCCGCCAGCCTAGAGACTGGAGAATCCACCCTGTGACACTGAGCCCAACCCTTAACAACGTCAGGGGGGAAAAGGGTAACGCGTGTCAATAAGGCGCTTAGTAAGCGCTTGTCCGTAAAGTTCTGTGCTTCTGGACGGCCCCTCTGGAGTTAGAGTGATCGAAACACGCACTCCTGATGAAGTCGGGGAAGGTTCCCAGCGGGCCCGCTTAGCCTATCAGAGGCCGCGGTCCGTGACGGAGTTCTCACCGTGGGATCTGGGTGTTACCCCAGGAGCCCCTTGTTGTACCGACCCAGAGGGACCCGGGAGCGATGAACTCACAGCTCCCTGGACTGCAAGGCTTCCAGTATCTTAGCAGACCCTCTGTCCATAGACTGAGTCCTGGAATGTGAAAGCTACTCAGAGATTTGCTGATTCCAACATGCAAACTCTGTCCCTGTCATCTGTGCAGTGGAAACCGGCGGTACCACCTGGCCGAGGGTCCCACTAGTGCCGGAGGCTCCGGCTGAGTGAGTGCCCTCGGGGCCAAGCATTGTACACAATGAGGGTATGTGGACCCTGCCTGTAATATAGCCGCACAAGAGGTACAGGTTGTAAAATAAGCCAGTGCCTTGGCACCCTTATTCTTTAAGAGCAGACAACAGCATGTCGTCCGCAGAGTAATCAGTGAGGGTATACAGCCAAAAGCAAATAATGCTGCCGAACAGTGAGATCATATACCATATAAATAAACATATATATATACACTGCGGCACCAAGGGGGGTCAGCACCTGAAAACTGGTGCCCCACAGTGCTCAGTGAGGGGGAAGGAGGATACCAACGTATGCTCCAGCCCTCCCTGCCGACGTCCAGTCGGCCGTCCCGTCGTTACCCCTGACTGGGAGGCCCGAGAACGGGTATATGGTACTAGGCCGCAAGAGCCGGGGACTAAATTTAAAAACGCGGCCGACAAACATGGCGCGGTCGGCGCGGTAGTCCCAGTCTCACAAACCACTCAGCAACCGCTGCGGCATTTGTAACACAGATGCTGCATGCACCGTCCCTCAGGGGACACAGAGTACCTTATGATGCAGGGCTCTGTCCCTGATGATGTCCAGTCTCCTGTCCGTCAGAATCCCCCAGGGGCTGCGGATGGAGCCCAGTCCCAGTGCATGGCGACCGGTTAGGATCCCCCTCTCCCAGAGCAGTGGAGCAGATTCTGAGATCCTCCACCGGCAGAATTATAACAATGGCTGCCGGCGTTCCAAGGGGAGGAGAGAGCCGTGGGCGGAACCGCAAAAGTGCGGGAACCTGGTGGCCCATAGTGATCAGTGAGGGGGGCGGAGGACAGCGAAGTGTGCTCCAGCCCTCACTGTCGGCATCATACCGACCGTCCCGCCTTTATCCCTGACTGGCAGGCTCAGGGGCGGGAGTTTAACCCACTAGGCCGCAAAAGCCGGGGACTAAAGTAAAAAACCGCAGCCGACAAACAGGCACGGTCGGCGCGGTAGTCCCAGACAAAAAATCCACACCGCAGTCGCAGCTGCGTCTGAGGCCAAGGTGCTTCATGCACCGTCCCAACGGGGACACAGAGTACCTGTAGATGCAGGGCCATGTCCCTGACGATACTCCGTCTCCTGTCCGGCAGATTCCCCCAGGGGCTGCGGAGGGAGCCCGGTCCCAGTGGCTGGATGACCGGTTAGGATCCCACTTCCCCAGAGCCCCTAAGGGATGGGGAAGGAAAACGGCATGTGGCTCCTGCCGGTGTACCCGCAATGGGTACCTCAACCTTAACAGCACCGCCGACTCAGTGGGGTGAGAAGGGAGCATGCCGGGGGCCCTGTTAGGGGCCCTCTTTTCTTCCATCCGATATAATCAGCAGCTGCTGCTGACTAAAATGTGGAGCATTGTGTGCATGTGTGCCTCCTTCAACACAAAGCATAAAACTGATGAGCCCGTGATGCACGGGAGGGTGTATAGCAGAGGGGAGGGGTTACACTTTTTAAAGTGTAATACTTTGTGTGGCCTCCGGAGGCAGAAGCTATACACCCCAATTGTCTGGGTCTCCCAATGGAGCGACAAAGAAAACCGAATGTGTGAAAGCAGCCTAATAAACGTTTGGATTTGTACTGATGCAGTGTTCTGGATTACACTGACCATTCTTGAAAATCTCGCATTGCACTCGGACCTATGTTAGGGAGAGCAGTTAGTCAGCTTTTCTCGCATCCAGATTCTACCATTTACTATTTGCCATTTACAGATTCTAGATTTACAGATTCTGGATGCAAGAAAAGCGGCAGCATGCTGCAATTTTCTGCTACAGCCGTATCCCTCGCACCCATTCAAGTGAATGGGTGCGAGAGATACATCGGACTGCACTCGGATGTTATCTCAGTGCAGTGCGATATACGCACAGGCTGACTATGGAGGAGGTGGGGGGATTAACCCCTCCCTCTCCTCCGCAGCACCCGTCCTCAACTTCACAGCTGTGACTGGATTGCAGGATCGGGTCACAATTGCATTACACTCAGCTCATGCTCATAGCAGAGCCTGAGCTGGGAATCATTAGCATGTCGAATCGGATGCCATACGCTCGTCTGAGTCCAGCCTAAGCCAAACGGTGCAAATTTTTTGTTATGAAACCCAATTACAATAGGTTTTTATTTTTTTGCCTCAACAACATGCATTGAAGTAAAAAAATTCACAAATAATTCCTTTAACTATTGTTTAGTAACTTTAATATAGAGTTGCCTTACAAACTCAGGACTTGAACCAGCAATAAACTGATCACTGGAACAATACACTGTAAGGCCGGTTTCAGACGTCTTTGTTTAATCAGGTACAAGTCACACGCATGGTTATGGTCATATGTGTGTCACGCGTGTGACATCTGTGTTTGCATACGTGTGACCCGTACCGGAGTAAACACATGTCTGTGAAATTAAAAGATTTTCTATATTCACCTGTATACATCGATGTTTTCTCCGGCTCTGCTGCCTCCTGCTTCTGACCGCCAGTCATTATACTCACTGAATATTCAGTCCACTGAGGAGCTGGAAGACGAAGCAGCGCTGGGGACAGGTAAGGCTACATGCGCATGCTACGTTTTTAGCTGCGTTTTTGGCTGCAGTTTTGTTGACAGAACTTTCTGACATTTGACTTCCCAGCAAAGTCTATGAGAAGTCAGATTTGCTGTGCACACATTGCAGTTTGTCAGCATTTTATTTGTCAAAAGTTTGTGACAAAAAATGCAGCATGTTCATTCTTCCTGCGTTTTTGTCAACATTTGTCGCAAAAACGCATGTTGTGACACACGCACCAAAAATGCACCGAAAACGCAGCAAAAACGCACCTACAATTACAAGCATTTTTTGTGACATTTCCCGTCTCTCTCTGACAAGGTGCAGTTTTAGCTGCAGTTTGTGAACACAGAAAGATGCAGCGTGCGCATGTAGCCTAAGGCCCGCTTTACATGCTACGACATCGCTAGCAATTGCTAGCGATATCAAGCGTGATCGCACCCGTCGTTGTAACGATATGTGGTGATCGCTGCCGTAGCGAACATTATCGCTACGGCAATGTCACACGCACATACCTGTGCAGCGACGTCGCTGTGACCGGCGAACCGCCTCCTTTCTAAGGGGGCGGTTCGTTCAGCTTCACAGCGACGTCACAGCAGCATCACTGAACCGCCGCCCAATAGAAAAGGAGGGGAGGAGAGGAGCGGCCGGAATATGCTGCCCACCTCCTTCCTTCCTCCTTTTCCGGTGGACGCAGGTAAGGAGATGTTTGTCGCTCCTGCGGTGTCACACATAGCGATGTGTGCTGCTGCAGGAACAACAAACAACATCGTTACTGCAGCAGCAACGATAATTGGGAATAGGGGGGCATGTCACCGATGAGCAATTCGCTCATAGGTGTCACACACGACATCGCTAAAGCGGCCGGATGTGCGTCTCATATTCCGTGACCCCAACAAGATCGCTTTAGCGATCTCGTAGCATGTAAAGCCACCTTAAGGCTATGTGCCCACATTGCATTCTGTCCCTGCAGAGATTTCTGCAGCGATTTGCACAGCACACATGCACTTCAAATCGCTGCAGAAACACTGCGTAATGAAAAGCTGATTTCATGCGCTCTGGATGCAGCCCTTCCCATAGACAGAGCGGGGGCTTCATCCAAAGCGCATGAAAGAAGTGACATGTTGCTTTTTAGAACGCAGCAGTAGCCGAAGCGCTGCGTTCTAATACGCCACGTGGGCATGGATTAGGCACAATCTTCATAGATTGCAGGACGCATGCAGTTACACTGTGGTGCAGAACGCAGCGTAACTGCATGAAAATACGCTACGTGTGAACACAGCCTATGTCTTCACAAAGCAGTGTGTGCAGTGACGTCTAGGAGGTCATTCGAGTTCCCAATGAACTCTGATGACATCCTGATGACACCCCCGCTGCAGCAGGTGTTAGGACGGTGACTTCACGGGTTCAACAGAGTTCATTGGGAACTGTGATGAGTCCCTGATACTGTCACCACGATACTCCGGCCTCCAGGTCCTCACCACACACACAGAGCACATACACACATGCATGTATATACTGAAAACACACACACACACACACACACACACACACACACAGCTGGATACTCACCTGTCCCCAGCGCTGCTTCGGCTTCCAGCTCCTCAGTGGAGTGAATAATCAATGAGTATAATGAGGAGTGGTCAGGAGCAGGAGGCAGCAGAGCCGGAGACCACACCACTGGATACAGGTAAATATAGAAAATATTTTTATTTAAAAAGACCCGTGTTTTCTCCGGTACGTGTCACATGGATCACATCAGTGTGCAATCCGTGTGACACCCGTGCTGCCGGAGGAAAAACGGACATGTCTGCCTGTGTGCGTGCGGGCCCACGCGGGGTCACGCTGTCCATGTGAAAACACGGGCGTGTGAGTAACAGCATATAACAACATGAGTACGTGTGGCATCCGTGTTAAAAACGGATGTCACACGTACCTGTACACGGACGTCTGAAACCGGTCTAAAACATCTACAGTGCAGAGTATTATCAAGGATTTGCTGCAAAGCTCTGCTGTGGGTATACTGGCTGCAGTATACCAGCATCTATAGGTATACTGGTGTGTAATTATAGGGCAGCAGTTTACTGGTATCTATGGGTATACTGGCCGCAGTATACTGTTATCTATGGTTATACTGGTACCTATGGTTATACTGCCTGCAGTGTACTGGCATCTATGGGTATACTGGTATCTATATTGGTTTGAGGGCTGCAGTGTACTAGTATCTATGGGTATATTGCTTGCAGTATACTAGTATCTATAGGTATACTGGTATCTATGGGCATGTTGGTTGTAGTGTACTGGTATCTATAGGTATCCTGGTATCTGTGGGTATATTGACTGCAGCATACTGACATCTGTGGGTATACTGGTATATACGGTTATACTGGCTGCAAAGTACTGGGATCTAGGGGTATACTGGTATACATGGTTACACTGGCTGCATTGTACTGTTTTAAAAAAGGACTGGATGATTTCCTCAGTACACAAAACATTGTTGGTTATAAATGACTTAGTGACCAAATGTAGAACTGGTGGAGGAAGGTTGGACTAGATGGACCTAGGTCTTTTTTCAACCTTAGTAACTATGTAACTATGGGTATATTGGTTGCAGCATACAGGTATTTATACTGGATGCAGTGTTCTCTGATCTATGGTTATACTGGTATATATGGGTATATTGGC
This sequence comes from Anomaloglossus baeobatrachus, assembly GCF_048569485.1. Classification (NCBI taxonomy): domain Eukaryota; kingdom Metazoa; phylum Chordata; class Amphibia; order Anura; family Aromobatidae; genus Anomaloglossus; species Anomaloglossus baeobatrachus. Next base: position 139,749,365 of record NC_134354.1, on the reverse strand, counting down.
TGCAGTATACTGGTATCTATGGCTATACTGGTTACAGCGTACAGGTATTTATACTGGCTGCAGTGTACTGGGATCTCGGGGTACGCTGGCTGCAGTGTACTGGGATCTCGGGGTACGCTGGCTGCAGTGTACTGGGATCTCGGGGTACGCTGGCTGCAGTGTACTGGGATCTCGGGGTACGCTGGCTGCAGTGTACTGGGATCTCGGGGTACGCTGGCTGCAGTGTACTGGGATCTCGGGGTACGCTGGCTGCAGTGTACTGGGATCTCGGGGTACGCTGGCTGCAGTGTACTGGGATCTCGGGGTACGCTGGCTGCAGTGTACTGGGATCTCGGGGTACGCTGGCTGCAGTGTACTGGGATCTCGGGGTAGGCTGGCTGCAATGTACTGGGATCTAGGGGTAGGCTGGCTGCAATGTACTGGGATCTAGGGGTAGGCTGGCTGCAATGTACTGGGATCTAGGGGTAGGCTGGCTGCAGTGTACTGGGATCTAGGGGTAGGCTGGCTGCAGTGTACTGGGATCTAGGAGTAGGCTGGCTGCAGTGTACTGGGATCTAGGGGTACGCTGGCTGCAGTGTACTGGGATCTCGGGGTAGGCTGGCTGCAATGTACTGGGATCTAGGGGTAGGCTGGCTGCAATGTACTGGGATCTAGGGGTAGGCTGGCTGCAATGTACTGGGATCTAGGGGTAGGCTGGCTGCAGTGTACTGGGATCTAGGGGTAGGCTGGCTGCAGTGTACTGGGATCTAGGAGTAGGCTGGCTGCAGTGTACTGGGATCTAGGGGTAGGCTGGCTGCAGTGTACTGGGATCTAGGGGTAGGCTGGCTGCAGTGTACTGGGATCTAGGGGTAGGCTGGCTGCAGTGTACTGGGATCTAGGGGTAGGCTGGCTGCAGTGTACTGGGATCTAGGGGTTACAATGGCTGCAGTGTACTGGGATCTAGGGGTAGGCTGGCTGCAGTGTACTGGGATCTAGGGGTTGCAATGGCTGCAGTGTACTGGGATCTAGGGGTACAATGGCTGCAGAGTACTGGGATCTAGGGGTACAATGGCTGCAGAGTACTGGGATCTAGGGGTACAATGGCTGCAGTGTACTGGGATCTAGGGGTACAATGGCTGCAGTGTACTGGGATCTAGGGGTACAATGGCTGCAGTGTACTGGGATCTAGGGGTACAACGGCTGCAGTGTACTGGGATCTAGGGGGACGCTGGCTGCAGTGTACTGGGATCTAGGGGGACGCTGGCTGCAGTGTACTGGGATCTAGGGGGACGCTGGCTGCAGTGTACTGGGATCTAGGGGGACGCTGGCTGCAGTGTACTGGGATCTAGGGGGACGCTGGCTGCAGTGTACTGGGATCTAGGGGGACGCTGGCTGCAGTGTACTGGGATCTAGGGGGACGCTGGCTGCAGTGTACTGGGATCTAGGGGGACGCTGGCTGCAGTGTACTGGGATCTGGGGGGACGCTGGCTGCAGTGTACTGGGATCTGGGGGGACGCTGGCTGCAGTGTACTGGGATCTGGGGGTACGCTGGCTGCAGTGTACTGGGATCTGGGGGTACGCTGGCTGCAGTGTACTGGGATCTGGGGGTACGCTGGCTGCAGTGTACTGGGATCTGGGGGTACGCTGGCTGCAGTGTACTGGGATCTGGGGGTTACAATGGCTGCAGTGTACTGGGATCTGGGGGTTACAATGGCTGCAGTGTACTGGGATCTGGGGGTTACAATGGCTGCAGTGTACTGGGATCTGGGGGTTACAATGGCTGCAGTGTACTGGGATCTAGGGGTACGCTGGCTGCAGTGTACTGGGATCTAGGGGGACGCTGGCTGCAGTGTACTGGGATCTAGGGGGACGCTGGCTGCAGTGTACTGGGATCTAGGGGTACGCTGGCTGCAGTATACTGGGATCTAGGGGTACGCTGGCTGCAGTGTACAGGGATCTAGGGGTACACTGGCTGCAGTGTACAGGGATCTAGGGGTACGCTGGCTGCAGTGTACAGGGATCTAGGGGTACGCTGGCTGCAGTGTACAGGGATCTAGGGGTACGCTGGCTGCAGTGTACAGGGATCTAGGGGTACGCTGGCTGCAGTGTACAGGGATCTAGGGGTACGCTGGCTGCAGTGTACAGGGATCTAGGGGTACGCTGGCTGCAGTGTACAGGGATCTAGGGGTACGCTGGCTGCAGTGTACAGGGATCTAGGGGTACGCTGGCTGCAGTGTACAGGGATCTAGGGGTACGCTGGCTGCAGTGTACTGGGATCTAGGGGGACGCTGGCTGCAGTGTACTGGGATCTAGGGGGACGCTGGCTGCAGTGTACTGGGATCTAGGGGGACGCTGGCTGCAGTGTACTGGGATCTAGGGGGACGCTGGCTGCAGTGTACTGGGATCTAGGGGGACGCTGGCTGCAGTGTACGGGGATCTAGGGGGACGCTGGCTGCAGTGTACTGGGATCTAGGGGTACGCTGGCTGCAGTGTACTGGGATCTAGGGGTACGCTGGCTGCAGTGTACGGGGATCTAGGGGTACGCTGGCTGCAGTGTACATAGGATTACAGCCCATGAGTGCACGTTGTGCTTTACCATTTACTAGCCGCACGGCCATAGTCTGGGTATACACCAGTTTGCCATCTCTGGTATAGGCACAGTGCACTGTACAGGGCTGGAGAATGACATCTGGTAGCCCAGCCCCGCACCTGATACATTCTGGGGTTGGACAACGTCGTTATTTATTTTTTTTTTACTTCCCCTCCCCCAATGCAGGTAGGCTTCATACAGACATGTCCTGGATTAGTCAGAAGCCCCCTAAAAAAAAAAAAAAAATCACCTCACAAACCGCAAAGCTTGGCCACAAAATGGAGTCAGCTCCGACTACTAAGCAATAGCAACACCGGCACCATGTGTCTCAGTGTGACCAGTGCTGGGACTTCTAGTTCTACAGACTCTTAAACCTTGCACCTGCTCACAGCAGTACACGCGTTATCAGCCCAGTGGCCAGACTGTAGGATGGAGAAGTACAGGCGCCATTCCGGTCACTCACCGATCCCTCCCCAAACGAACGCGCCCCTGAGTAACGGAAGCCAACTGACCTGAGGCGCGCCCCTGTTACCTCTGCAGCTTTAGGGTGTGCGCGCTCCCGAAAATGACGCTCATGGCCGCGCATGGAGATAACTCGTCCAGAGCTCAGGTCTCAGGACCACGGCTGCACATTGTCTTCTCTGACATTTGTGCCATTTTAGCCAAATTTTCGTTTTTGTTCCTCGTCTCAAAGGAATAAAGTAACAAGGCAAGTTGTTTTACCTCAGATTAGTGGATTTTACCTCAGATTAGTAGATTTTTATCTCAGATTAGTAGATTTTTACCTCAGATTAGTGGATGTTACCTCTGATTAATCGATTTCCTCACAGGCTATAATGAATAGTGTCAAAACTTATTCCAGCAATGAACTTGGCTATAGAAATGATCCACTATTGGATGATGCCACAGTGTCCCATGTAGTTTGTGTGTTTTCATGCTGCGGCTGCACAGCGACATTGGCCTCAATACACCGCACTTGGCCAACAAGTGCAAAATGGCGACGGTGCAGTGGGCCATAAAATGAGTGATTGGCCAGGAGTCGTGTGTGCTCGGAGGACCTGCATGTTGCACGGTACCTCACTCACTATCATTATGTTGCCGTCTGTTGTAGCCCCAGCCTATAGCTACATTCAGGTGATAGCTGCTGCCCTTGGACTTGTCACACGCACATTGCAGCCATGACTGTCTGTGTGGAGCTTTGTGTGTATACCTGTATAAGTCCTCGCGCACACCACCGAATAGATTGGACGATAGCTGTCTGATTTTTTTTCCTTTGGATAGCACTAGACCACTGTATGTAATTGGGCAGTGCTGGTCAGCGGTTTTTTTTTTCTCATACCAGTTTGGCATCAGAAAACAAATCGCAGCATACTGCAATTAGGTGCACAAATCACATGCTGCTCACCCATTTAAGTCTATAGGTGCGAGGAAATCATGGACTGCGCTCGGATGACATCTGAGTACGGACTTACATAATGGAGGAGATAGAGAAATTTTGTTCTCCATCTCAGTGCGCAATGATTCTCGCATGCAAGAGAATTGGATCACACTGTGCTGACATTGATCCAACTTGGATCAGAGTTTAGTGGGCTTTACACGCTATGATATCGTTAATGTTTTATCGTATGGGTCACGTTGTTTGTGACGCACATCCGGCTTCATTAATGAGATCGCAGCGTGTAACACTTAATAGCGATCTTAAACGATCGCAAAAGAGGGCAAAATCGTTTGCCGTGGAGAGGTCGTCCTGAAACAAAAAATCGTTTTCAGGATGTTAGTGATGTTGTTCCTCCTCGTTCCCAAGGCAGCACAGATCGCTATGTGTGACACCACAGGAGCAGGGAACATCTCCAACCTGCGTCCACCGGCTATGCGGAAGTAAGGAGGTGGGCGGGATGTTTACGTCCTGCTCATCTCCGCCCCTCCGCTTCTATTGGCCGCCTGCCGTGTTACGTCGCTGTGACGCCGCACGACCCGCCCCCTTAGGAAGGAGATGGGTCGCCGGTCACAGCGACATCGCAGGGCAGGTAAGTGCGTGTGACGGGGGTAAGCGAGGTTGTGCGACACGGGCAGCGATATGCCCGTGTCGCTCAACCGACGGGGGCGGGTACGATCGCTTGCGATCTCACTAGCGAGATCGCAGCGTGTAAAGCCTGCTTTTAACTCTGCCCTAAGACTAGGTTCAGCCGGACTTTATATAAAGTTCAGTTTGGGATTTGGATTTGACCTGAACCCCAATGGAAGTCAGTAATTGTGCTGTCTGAGTCTCCAGCCACATGCAGCCAGCCATAAACAGATGACTTCCAGGTGTAGGTGGGCAGAGTTTTTCCATTTTTTTGTTTGGTGCACACTACATACAATCACGCTGTAGTTACCCCCTGTGCGAGCAGTTCAAACACTGCAAGTGGCTCTCGCTGGGCTGAGCACCGAGTACCCAAGCACAGGGATGCTTGCACGAGTGATTTTCATATGTAAAGCACCCAAACTTCATTGTTTTTTTTTTGTTTTTTTTTAAAAGTCTGTGTGCGTGGTCCAAATGTCGCGGGCGGAGGAGGGGACGCCGCGCTCTCCCACTGCTCGGGTCCGGCTGCTGCTGCGGCCTCTGCTGCTCGGTGGCTCGAGCGATGGGCCGGATCCCGGGGAATCGAGCGGCGCTCCTCGCCCGTGAGTGAAAAGGGGATTGGTTTTGGGGATTTATTGTTGTCCGTGACGCCACCCACGGTTGTGGTGATTGTGTGGACACCACCGCTGCTCTGTATGGGGATCCCGGGAGCGGTGACAGGGAGCAGCTTTGTTGTTATTTCTCCCCTTCGTGGGTAGGGGGTTGGTTGTCCCGGGGCCCGGTGATGGGGTAGGGGTGGATGGCAGGCCGGGTGCGAGGCCTGGTGAGGTGCAGGGTCGCGGGGGCAGCGCTGTGCCGTACGGCACAGTGGTACTCACTCAGCCTGAGACGTTGACACAGTTCTCGGTAAAACACACGGCTGGAAAGACGGTTCCCACGGACGGCTGCTGTTGCTTTTCCCCGGTAGTTGGCGGTGACAGTCTCTGTCCCTGCACCTAGTGTAATGTTGGTAGCGATGGGTTCCCACCGGTAACCCGCTCCCCGACTTGGATATGGGCCGGAGGAGCCCCTCTTTGCCCGCAGGCACTGGCCCTGAGAAACTGGTGCCTTGGCGGTGGCGGTGTCTCTCTCCTACGGTTGGACTGTTGCCTTCAATCGGGACTTAGTTGTTGGGAGACCCGAAGGTCCCCTTCACTGACGGATTTGGCAAATTCACGGCGACTCCTAGCCTTGCCGGGATCCGAAAGGCCCCTGCCAATGGTGCTGGCTTCTCCTTGTATACCGGTCCGGTACCGCCGGGCCACCACCCGTCCACGGTCCTTTCGGCAACCTCCGATCAGCCTCTCCTGCAGACGGTCACCACCGTCTGCTAACCTTGCTGTCTCAGTCCGGGGCACACACCCGGACCAACTTCAGGCTTTCAAACTGTCACTTTCTCTTCCACCCTAACTCCTCTCTCTTGCTCCTCTACCACTTCACTCTCACTTCAAACTCTCACTCCTCTGAACTGCTGGTTTTCCCGCCTCCAGGGCTGTGAACTCCTCGGTGGGCGGAGCCAACCGCCTGGCCCACCCCCTGGTGTGGACATCAGCCCCTGGAGGAAGGCAACAAGGATTTCTGGTGTAGCTTTGGTGTATCTATCCGGGGTGTAGGGTGTGGTGGTGTCATTACCTGTGACCCCTGGCTTGCCCAGGGCGTCACACAAACACCCAACCTCGAGTTCACTCATCTCTACTCAGAAGACTATGTTCACATAATAAAAAAGCAAATTATCACTCGTGGAAGAAGAGTAGGAAAAACTAAAAGCACAGAAACTATTATTCACTTGTCAACAACATCTGAAACCCTCTTAGCATTACCCAGGTAGACATACGCACCGGGGACTAAGATCAGGATAGACATCAATAAGGGTGTAAACTGAAAAATAAGGAGCGCTGATAGTGTAATACCAACAGATCAGTGAGGTAGATCAGGAAAAATACACTCACCTGAAAAGGTTGTGAGATAGTCACAACCACTGATAGAGCATAGGATGAAGGCGTCTGCTGCAGCCCCACAAGGATGTGCATACAAATCAGAGTGAAGAGGGGGTTAATGCCGCGCATCAGCCAAAATGAAGATGTAGCACGTTGATGTTATAAACGTATTCTTTTATTCCATCGGTCTATGCGTTTCGAGGATACACCTCTTCTTCAGGACCAGTGCATCAACATAGTCTCTATGTTGATGCACTGGTCCTGAAGAAGAGGTGTATCCTCGAAACGCGTAGACCGATGGAATAAAAGAATACGTTTATAACATCAACGTCCTACATCTTCATTTTGGCTGATGCGCGGCATTAACCCCCTCTTCACTCTGATTTGTATGCACATCAATAAGGGTGTGACAGGCTCCCCTGCATGCATTAGACCTATAGATAAGTGGAGCCATAAGAATCACCAAAGAACTTTTTTTTTAGAAAAATAGTATAAATTTTATTACACATAGATCAAGACAAACAAATACAAACAATGCAATAAAAAGTGCATGGTGCAGGACTCATACTATTAGCTAAAGTGCCAAAGTATTAAAGTGCATGAGGAGAGTGAATTAGCTTCACCAGACCATATGTATAAACATTATTAATCAAGCAGGGATAACAAGATTCCCATATATGTAACGCACAATTATAAAGTCAGCAAATACACTCATCCATATAGACAATGGGTTGCTGGTGCCAGTAGTCCACTTGGTCTATATGGGTGAGTGTATATGCTGACTTTATGATTGTGCTTTACATATATGGGAATCTTGTTATCCCTGCTTGATTAATAATGTCTATACATATGGTCTGGTGAAGCTAAATCACTCTCCTCATGCACTTTTAAGGCCTTGTGCGCACTAGGCGTTTTTGCTGCGTTTTTAGTGGCGTTTTTTACTGCGTTTTTGCGCTGAAAATGCAGTGACATTGCTTCCCCAGCAATGTCTATGAGTTTTCATTTTTGCTGTCCGCACACAGCGTTTTTTTGTAGCTGCGTTTTTGTGGTGACCACAAAAACGCAGCATGTCAATTATTTCTGCGTTTTTCACTGCGTTTCTCACCCATTAAGTTCAATGAGATGTTCAAAAACGCAATGATAAACGCATATAGCTGCGTTTCTATGACTAAGGCTATGTGCGCACAGTGCGTTTTTCGCGGCGTTTTTGCACGTTTTTCGGGTGCGTTTTTGGCCTTAAAACTGCAGGACTTTGCTTCCCCAGCAAAGTCTATGAGTTTTCATTTTTGCTGTCTGCACACATTTGGTTTTTTTACCTGCGTTTTTGAGTTAAAAAAAAAAAAAATGGACATGTCAGTTCTTTCCTGCGTTTTTCTGCGTTTTCCACCCATGCAATGCATTTGAAAAACGCAGGAAAACGCAGAGATCAAAAATGCAGCAAAACGCAGCCAAAAACGCACCAAATCGCGGCAAAAACGCATGCGTTTTTTGATGCGTTTTTTCGACGCAGGTGCGTTTTTGTGCGTTTTTAGCGGCCAAAAACGCAGCGTCAAAAAGACGCAGTGTGCGAACCTAGCCTAAAAACGCAGCTATAAACGGAAAGGGTGGGTACTAAAGTGACGTGTACAGGAAGAGGATTCCTTCTGTTGGTAAACACAGAAGCGTGAATCCTCCCGGTACCGTCACCGCTGCGTCCACCTCCAGTCCTGTGCATGTCTGCTGCCGTGCGGCGCCATGTCTGGGCGGGAGGTGGAGGCAGCAACGAAAACAAAAGTGAACAGTTGGAAAAAAAATGTCATACTCACCTGTCTGCAGGGTCCCGGTGCCATGTCCGCTCCCAGCTCCTCTCCCAGGACCGCCGCTCCGGCTGTGTGCTCTCAGGCACGTACGATGCCTGCAGGACCTGGCGATGGATCACCTGATGCAGTCACCTGACGCATCAGCTGATCGTAATTCTCGCAGTGTCGCCGGCTTTTTAGCGCTGGCCGGCTTAACTTATCAGCTGATCCTGCCATCAGGAGACTTCGATCGCAGCTCCTGCAGCGATCGGACGGGATCAGACTCCGCTCCAGGAGCTGCCGGTAATCAGCACATAAGTGAGTATTTTTTTTTTTTTTTTCTACTGATGCATCAGCTGATTGTATAAACGTCTTTTATACAATCAGCCGATGTGTGATGTGATTCACGTCCTAGAACCTGACACATCATCTGATCACTTTGCCTTCTAGCAAACCGATCAGATGATATTGGATCCGGATTGGTCGGCGCGGGACCCTTGACCCAGGATTACTGCAGAGGGGGGTTCTTTATTTTAATAAAGATGGAGTCACTAATTGTGTTGTGTTTTATTTCTAATAAAAATATTTTTCTGTGTGTTGTTTTTTTTTTTATCTTTACTCGAAATTCATGGTGGCCATGTCTAATATTGTCGTGACACCATGAATTTCGGGCTTAGGGCCAGCTGACAATATACAGCTAGCCCTAACCCCATTATTACCCAGCGAGCCACCCGACATCAGGGCAGCTGGAAGAGTTGGATACAGCGCCAGAAGATGGCGCTTCTATGAAAGCGCCATTTTCTGGGGTGGCTGTGGACTGCAATTCGCAGCGGGGGTGCCCAGAAAGCATGGGCACCCTGCACTGCGGATTCCAATCCACAGCTGCCTAGTTGTACCTGGCTGGACTCAAAAGTTGGCCAAAGTCCACGTCACTTTTTTTTTTTAATTATTTCTTGAAATTCATGAAATAAAAAAAAAAAGGGGGGGCTTCCCTATATTTTTGATTGCCAGATGGGTACAAATAGGCAGCTGGGGGTTGGGGGCAGCCCGTACCTGCCTGCTGTACCTGGCTAGCATACAAAAATAAAGCGAAGCCCATGTAATTTTTTTTTTTTGGGCAAAAAATTGCATACAGTCCTGGATGGAAGATGCTGAGCCTTGTCGTTCTGCAGCTGCTGTCTGCTCTCCTGCATACACTAGTTCTGTAGCTGTCTGCTCTCCTGCATACAATGAAGAACATATTGAAGAAGGAAATGACATCAGACCTTTTTTTTTCTTTTCATCAACAATCTTTAATGGCATTTGTTCACTGATTAAAAACGCAGTGAGCAAAAACGCAGCAAAAAACGCGATAAAAACGCATGCGTTTTTGCCGCATTTTTTTGCCGTGGGTGCGTTTTTTTAAGACAAAAACGCACATAAAAACGCAGCGTGAAAAAAAACGCCTAGTGCGCACATACCCTAATACTCTAGCACTTTAGCTAATAGTATGAGTCCTGCACCATGCACTTTTTATTGCATTGTTTGTCTTGATCTATATGTAATAGTATAAATTATATTTTATATAAAAAATGTTCTTTGCTCATTCTTATGGCTCCACTTATCAATCACTTGTGTGGGGATCGCTCTTGTCAGTGTGCTGTTTGAGGATAGGGATGACTGAACCCGAAAGGTAAAGTTCAGGGTTTGTACCGGATAATGGGTGTCTGGGGCTTGAATTCGAACACGGACTTTTAAAAAAAGACTTTTTCGGAGTTTGGGTTCTGTTCGTCTTTTAATAAAGTTTATTGAAAGCTGCAGCGCAGCCAATCAACAAGCTTTATTGCATGGGGAAGATACCTGTACACTGCAGTGAACAATAAAATAATAAAATAAATAAAAAAATGAGGGGTTTCGCCTATTTTTGATTACTAGCGCAGGTAAAGCAGACAGCTGCGGCTGCAGCCATCAGCTGTCTGCTTTATCGTGGCTGGTTATCAAAAATAGTGGGGATCCCATGCTGGAAATTTCTACACCAAAAAACATAGCGTGTGCACATAGCCTTAAAGTAAAGTTCAGGACCTGAGCTGGACTTGATCCAAACTTGACCCCGAACCCCAAACCTCATTTGGGGATCCGAACTTGTGTGCTGTAAAATGGCTATAATATGGACATAGTAAGGGCTAACGGGCTGCAAAATAGGGGCAAGAACAGGACAATTGCCATGTAAACAAATGTGAATAGGAAACAAGAAAAAAAAAATGACCTGGGGTCCCCCCTTTTTTTGTTAACCAGGAAAGGTAAAGCCCACACCTGGGGGCTGGTATTATCAGGTTATTTGGCCCTTCCCAGCCTAAAAAATAGCAGCCTGCAGCCATCTCAGAAAAGGCACATCAATTAAATACACCAATTCTGACAATTTTCCCAGCTCTTAACAATTGCCCTGGCGTAGTGGCAATTGGGCTAATACTTTTGGGGTTGAAGTCAGCTGTGAATTGACATGTAATAGATACGCCTTTTCTAGGGCAGCTGCAGACTGCTATTTTTAGGCTGAGAATGGCTAAATAACCATGGACCCTCCTACCCTGATAATACAAGGACGCAGCTGTCTGCTTTACCGGCACTGATTATCAAAAAAGGGGGGACCCCACATCATTTTATTTATTTTTTTAATTTATTGTTCACAGCAGTGTACATCTTTCACATGCCAAAAAGCTTGTTGTTTGGCTGTAGCTTTTAATCAAACTTTATTAGAATACAAACAGTACTTCGAACTCCAAACTTGCCGGACAGACTTTTTTAAAAACAAAAAAATCCGCGTTCGAGTTCAAACCCGAAACTTTACCATATAGGTTCGCTCAACGTTAATCGATAGTAAAAGATTAAAATTAATCTAGCTGCAACCACCACTAGAGGGAGCTTACTGCATACTGTTTGTAGTTTAATTTGTTATAAAAGCTGTATGCAGTTAGGTCTTCAGCACTTTATAGTGGTAAAAACAGACAGAGTTTTATCAAGTAACTCTTTGTTTATACAGAAGATTTGGAGCTCTATATCAGAGAGGCAGAGCTCTGACTGATTTACCACTTAAAAAAAAAAAAGGTGTATATACACAAGGTTGGAAAATATACTTTACACTATACTATGATCTATCAGTCATAATTAAGAACATTTAAGAAAGGATCTTTTTGTACAGGAGAAACTGAAGGATTCCGGACATTTTCACAACCCTCCCACGGGGTTGAAAACAGCAGACGATGTGAAAGTCACATCTACTTTAAACATTTATTTCAGCTCAGTGGTTTCCTGTCCTCTAAGAGATAACTTTCACAATTTTTGTCAAATGTTTAACTGTTTATATCTTTCTGTATTAACTGTGAGTACTGCAATAATTCATACAAATAAATAAAATAATCATTATAAAATGGAGGTAAAAGTAAGATACGTAACATGACAATGTATTGTATAGATTTGTATCCCAGTGTATGTGACTTATACATTATTCTCTCTTAATTCCACTATCTTCTCATATTAGATTAATAACCGTAGAACATTCAGAACACATTACAGCAACCCTAGCTGTTGAGCCACAGGGTCTGCTGATACCAGAGAGAGGATTTTATATAGATGAACCTTAACTGCAACCTAATTGACCGAAAACGGTAAATGTTTGTTCTGATTTCATGTCAAATAGTGAAAAAAAACATGCATATGTGTCTTTTTAGATAGTTATGTAAACTTCTGGTTTCAACTGTATACACATGACATGCACATATACATATTATACATTTACACATTATACATATAGACAAGACCTGCACATATATACGTTATAAATATACATATAACCTGTAACCTGCAGGTATAAACATTACACATATATACATGACCTGCACATATACGGTACACATTATACAATATAGATAAGACCTGCATCTATACACATGATAGATATACACATAATCTGCACATATACACATTATAAATATACACAACACATGATCGGCACATATACACATTATACAGACACATGATCAGCACATATACACATTATACAGTACATATACACATGACCGACACATATACACAATATTCATATACACATGACCTGTACATATACACATTATACATTTACACATGACCTGCCCTTTTACACATTATACATATACACAACCTACACATATACACATTTACAAATTATACATATAGACATGATCTGCACACACACACATACACATTATAAATATGCACATAACATGCACATTATACATATTCACATGACCGGCAAATATACACAATATACAGTACATATACACATGACCTGCACATATACACATTATACATTTTTATATATATATATATATGACCTGCACTCATACAAATCCACATGACCACATGACCTGCGCATATATGCATTATTTGTGTACACATGACCTGCACATATACACATTATATATGTATATTTATATGTAGGTCATGTGTATATGTATAATGTGTATATGTGAAGGTTATGTGTATATTTATAATGTGTATATTTATAATGTATATATGTGCAGGTCATGTATATCTCTATGTATAGGACTGACAACAGGAAATTCAGAGCCACAACATGCCACAAAGGTCAGCTCCCCCTGAGACTCCATTCAGGTTCCACCCCAGGTCTGCCTCCAACCCCAGCTCTGGCTCCACCCCTTGAACCTTCCACAGTCCCACTGCCATTCTTGCAAAAACTCTACTTCTGCACCACGTCCCTATATTCATTTCTATTAGCGTCTTCCAGGTTCAGTTGAGCTCCAGTCTGCTCCCTGACCCTATGTGCGGCTGTGTACACTCACTCCTGATTTCACAGCAGCATGGTGAGTTCACCTCATCACTCTGCCGACATCTGTACAGAGCACCACAGAGGAAGAGAGGTTGTCGGGGCTGGGAGCAGGTAAGCGCTCATTGAGTTAAAGGTCATGGGGGACTGGGATCTGCATGGAAAAAGGAGGCCGCATGGGGTGAGATCTGTATGTTAAAAGGGAGCAGCACAGGGTGGGATCTGTGTAGAAAAATGGTGCAGCATGGAGTGAGATCTCAATGGAAAAATGGGGCAGCATGGGGTGGGATCTGTAGGGAAAAGGGCAACACGGAGTGGGATCTATATGGAAAAAGGGGGCAGCATGGGGTGGGACTTGTATGGCAAAATGGGCAGCCTGGGGGGATCTATATGGAAAAAGGGGGCAGCATGGGGTGGGACTTGTATGGCAAAATGGGCAGCCTGGGGGGATCTGTATGGAAAAGGAGGCAGCATGGGGTAGACTGAAAATCAGCTGTAGTGTAAATGCACCTGAAAGAGTAACTAAACATTTGAGAAATTATTTTATATGCTTTAAGGTTATTCATTTTGAGCAGATATGTGGATAAAATGGTACTGAGTCTCCCACCAATCAAGAGACCTCTTAGAAAACTGCAGCTCATGAGACAGGAGAGCAGACAGAGCAAAGCAGATGCAGTAGAAAGTCATAGCCCTGGATAATGAGCTGTGCAATTCATCTATGGAGGTCTCAGGACACATTGCTGCACCAAACTGTTAAGATTGTTTTAGGTCCATTAATTCTTATCTCCCAAAAGTTAAAGAAGTGATCCTAAGGCAAAGTAATTTTCATTATAAATGCCAATCTATTTAGAGCCATAATCTAATCTATTTTCTAATATACTTACATTAAAAAATCTTATTGTTCCCTAATTACATCTAACTGCTTTTCTATTTTTTCCCTACTTCCTTTTTATGATTTCTCGTTTCAGAATCCCAGTGTGTGGTGCATGCAGGGATACCCAAAAGAAGAGTCATCAGAGAGCAGCAGGTGCAGTCACTGCCGCAGCCTCTGCTCCTCCCTGAAACGAATGCAATAAGTGATGCTCGTACTGTGGTCCCTGAATGTTCCATAGTTTGATGATGGCTGATAACAACAACAACTCCAATCATCTCCTTACCATTGTTAAGGACACACTGGGAGTTGCTGTTTCATATAATACAAGTAGATACACTAGGGGCTAATATGACATTGAAAGTGATTGCTGTACATGTATTCATGTACTGATATTAGTTCTGATGCTGTATTTCTTTACTGAAGGTTGTTATTGTGATGTCATGTACTAATGATGATTTTGTTAAAATGCTCATGTACTGATTGTAGTTATGATGATGTATTTACAGTGCCCTTGCGAAAGTATTCGCCCCCCTTGAATTTTTCAATCTTTTCCCACATTTCAGGCTTCAAACATAAACATACAAATTTTAAATTTTATGGTGAAGGATCAACAACAAGTGGGACACAATTAAGTTGAACCATATTTATTGCTTATTTTAAATTTTTGTGAAAAATAAAATACTGAAAATTGGGGCGTGCAATATTATTCGGCCCCTTTAAGTTACCGTATTTTTCGCTTTATAAGACGTACTTTTGTTCCCCCAAATTTTGGGGGAAAGTAGGGGGTGCGTTTTATATTCCGAATATACGGATTATATACTGCAGGGTCCAGGGGAGGTGGGGGCAACTCTGGAGCGGTGCTGGGGGCTGGTGGAGGCTGGTAGAGGCTGATGAAGGCTGCAGCGGGAGATCTCCTGCTCCCGTTCATATAATATGCACTGCCATTGTCCATTACCGTGGTGCTGAAACCGCACCATGGTGACGGGCTGGGGGAGCGGCGCATATTATATGTGCCTGTGCTCCCCTTTGATGGAACATGCCCCCCTGTGTTAGATATGGCCCCCATGCTGCTGCCCTAGTAAAATAAAAAACTCTTTACTTACCTCCTCCAGTGTGTCTCCCCAGTGTCTCCCTCCTGCCGCTGTGATCATGCACGCAGAGATGTCACTCTGCTGTGCCGATCACATGACAGGCACCGAGAACCAGGGAGTGCAGGAGCTCAGCAGCACGGAGGGAGACACGAGGGAGTATTTTACTATAAGCAGCAGCATGGGGGGCCATAACAAACACAGGGTGATGTGTGCCATCCACACGGGTCATGGGTAGCAATAGGGGCCGTGTGCCAGCCACAGGGGGCCATGGGCAGTAATAAGGGCCGTGTGACAGTCCAGTTGGACATGGGCAGCAATAGGGGCTGTGTGCCAGCCACAGGGGGCCATGGGCAGCAATAGGGGCCGTATGCCAGCCACAGGGGGCCATGGGCAGCAATAGGGGCCGTGTGCCAGCCACAGGGGGCCATGGGCAGCAATAGGGGCCTTGTGCCAGCCACAGGGGGCCATGGGCAAAAACAGGGGCTGGGTGCCAGCCATAGGGGTCGTGTGCCAGCCATAGGGGTCGTGTGCCAGCCATAGGGGTCGTGTGCCAGTTATAGGGGATGTGTGCCAGCATTAGGGGACATGTGGCCTCACTGGGGGACGTGTGCCAGCACAAGGGGGCTATATTCAATTTAAGGGGGCCATATCCAGATTAAGGGGGCTAATTTTAGGATGGGGGAGCTATGAAGGACATATACCCTATATGATTTGTTAGACGGACACTGGCATTATAAGACTGACACCAAAAAAAAATTCTCTTTTCCTTCACCAAATTTGCGGTCTTATAATCAGGTGCGTCTTATAAAGCGAAAACTATGGTAATACTTTGTAGCGCCACCTTTTGCTGTGATTACAGCTACAAGTCACTTGGGGTATGTCTCTATCAGTTTTGCACATCGAGAGACTGAAATTCTCGCCCATTCTTCCTTTGCAAAGAGCTCGAGCTGAGTGTGGTTGGATGGAGAGCGTTTGTGACAAGCAGTTTTCAGCTCTTTCCACAGATTCTCGATTGGATTGAGGTCTGGAGTGTGACTTGGCCATTCTAACACCTGGATACGTTTATTTGTGAACCATTCCATTGTAGATTTTGCTTTATGTCTTGGATCATTGTCTTGTTGAAAGACAAATCTCCGTCCCAGTCTCAGGTCTTTTGCAGACTCCAACAGGTTTTCTCAAAGAATGGTCCTGTATTTGGCTCCATCCATCTTCCCATCAATTTTAACCATCATTCCTGTCCCTGCTGAAGCAAAGCAGGCCCAAACCATGATGCTGCCACCAACATGTTTGACAGTGGGGATGGTGTGTCCAGGGTGATGAGCTGTGTTGCTTTTACGTCAAACATATCGTTTGGCATTGTGCCCAAAAAGTTTGATTTTTGGTTTCATCTGACTAGAGCACTTTCTTCCTCATGTTTGGTGTCTCCCAGGTGGCTTGTGGCAAACTTTAAACGACACTTTTTATGGATATCTTTGAGAAATGGCTTTCTTCTTTCCACAGTTCCATGAAGGCCAGATTTGTGCAGTGTACGACTGATTATTGTCCTATGGACAGACTCTCCCACCTCAGCTGTAGATCTCTGCAGTGCATCCAGAGTGATCATAGGCCTCTTGGCTGCATCTCTGATCAGTCTTCTCCTTATTTGACATGACATTTTTGAGGGACGGCCGGGTCTTGGTAGATTTGCAGTGGTATGATACTCCTTCCATTTCAATATGATCACTTGCACAGTGCTTCTTGGGATGTTTAAAGTTTTGGAAATCTTTTTGCAACCAAATCCGGCTTTAAACTTCTCCGCAACAGTATCACAGACCTGCCTGTTGTGTTCCTTGGTCTTCATGATGCTCTCTGTGCTTTAAACAGAACACTGAGACTATCACAGAGCAGGTGCATTTATACGGAGACTTGATTACACACAGGTGGATTATATTTATCATCATCAGTCATTTAGGACAACATTGGATCATTCAGAGATCCTCAATGAATTTCTGGAGTGAGTTTGCTGCACTGAAAGTAAAGGGGACGAATAATATTGCACGTCCCAATTTTCAGGGTTTTTTTTTATTTTTCACAAAAATTTAAATATGCAATAAATATCATTCACCTTCACAATTGAGTCCCACTTGTTGATTCTTCACCATAACATTACATTTTTTATCTTTATGTTTGAAGCCTGAAATATGGGAAAATGTTGAAAAATTCAAGGGGGCCAAATACTTTCGCAAGGCGCTGTATATGCTGATAATGGTTCTGGTAATGTAGTAGTGTACTGACGGTGGTGCTAGAGATTTATCAATGTAGATGTTGTAATCTTTAATTCATTGGACATGATATTTGATCAATATAGGTTCATTGTGCTGGGCTGATAATAATTAGGCTGTATTCGTCAGCTGAACAAGTGTTTAATGCCCCCATACATATATACATACAGCTTTCTGAGCATATGACCGGCGGCTATCTCCCCAGACTCTCCCATATACAGGACTGCTCACTTTTTTCGAGTGCTCCTGTGTTCACTATAAGGCCCCTTACACATTGCGTTTTTCTCTACGTCCACAGGTCCCGTCGGGGCATCCGTCCGGACCGTAGGTGGTCTACGTTCGGGTGTCCGTCTGCAGAAACGTATATGTGCACAAAATGGCACAAAACAGAGCACACGCTAACGCAGTGCGCTCCATAACAGTGAATGGCCCTGTCGGGCGCATGCGTCCGGAGCACGTTTTGCAGAGTGGGGGAGGGCCGGTCCGGACGCATGCCCCGACGGGACCTGTGGACGTAGAGAAAAACGCAATGTGTAAGGGGCCTAAGAGATTCACTGCCAAATATCTTTCGCGGGTTATCATCCTAAATATGACATGCTGGATGAGCCAAAAGCAAAATACTTCCAGAGGTGGGTGGGCAGTGTTTGTTTCTTTTTTTATTCTTCGTGAAATATACATCTGTGGATGCTAAATGTAAGCCAAATTTGAGCCGATCAAACACTAACCGCAGTGCGCACAATGCAGGGCATCACTCACATACGAGCAGAGCGCTTTATGTACCTTGGTGATTTTCATGTCATTTTCCAACCCTCGAATTTAAGGTTCGCTCAACTCTACCCATCAGCATGCTGTTAACCTGATTGAGGGGCGCCAATCAGTTGTCATGACAGCCGGGGGTCTGCTGATGACCCCAGTACGTCATTTTGACTCCCTCATGAATGCCAGTCCGTGACCGGCATTCAAAGAAGATTTGTGATTTTAGTTATACATATCACTTGCTGATGCGTTGCTGTGTATATCACAAGTGATCAGATGATCACACCTTTAAGTCCCCTAAGGAGACTATTGGATACAGTAAAAAAAAATGTAAAAAATCTAAAAAAAAAAAAATAAAACCACACAAGTTCAAAATCATAAAAAGTAAATTAAGCTGATCGGTAAACGGTTTAAAGTGGAGCAACCACCAGGGTTTTCATATATACACTAAAGCCAGTGCTATATTAGCACTATTATGCTGATACTAAACATACCTTTAGTTGTGACATCGGATGTATACTTATTGTAATATAGGCAAGAAAGGTTTGTAAAATGCACTGTTATTTGATGAGAGGTCCAATGGAATTTCTAATAGGTAGGTCAAGTTTTGCTAGTTATTCCCACCCCTGTCTGCCTGCCTGTTCTTCTTCCCCCTGTCCTTCCTCCCGCCTTCCTCCCCTTTAATAATAGAGACAGGGGGAAGAAGGACAGGCAGGCAGACGGGGGCAGGAATAACTAGCAAAACCCGACCCACATATTAGATATTCTGTTGCACCTCTCATCAAATAACAGTGCATTTCACAAACTTTACTTCCATATATTTCAGAATGTATACATCCAATCTCACAACTGAAGGTATGTTTAGGATAGGCATGATAGCACCAGTTTAGCATTGGCTGCCACACCATTGCAATAATAAAGCAATAAGGGGCAAACAAGACATTGTACTACCCAAAAATGTTATCAATAAAAACTTAATCTAAGGGCAAAAAAAAATAAATTCCTCACATAGTGTTTTCATTTCTCATCATATGAGGCTATGTGTCTCGTAATATGTCAACAAAGGTAACATTTTTTTTTTTAATAAAATTCTGATTTATTTATTTTTTTCCCAATTTAAATAAAGAAAAAGAAAGAAAAGAAAGCTATAGATGTTTCGTATCTGCGTACTTGTACTGACCTGGAGAATAATACTGCCAAGTCACATTTACCATATACTGAACATGGTAAATAAAAAAAAAACAAAAAAACTGTTGTGGAATAGCACTTTTTTTTTAAATTTCAATGCACTTTTTTTTTTTCCAGTACACTATGTGGTAGAATTAATGGTGTAATTCAAAAGTACAACTTGTTCTGCAAAAAAACAAGTCGCCAAAATGACAAACAGGAAATGCAAGATCGTGATGGGGGTAACTATGGCTAACAGGTGTATGATTCTGATTCAGGAGCGGAGCCTGCTTCATACAAGGCAGGTGTCGTCTATATTACATAGCCAACATCTGTCTTCCATTCCTCAAATCTCACTTTTTTGTACTTTCACCAAAGTTGTAATTTTTTCCTCATTTTGCAGTAAAATATGGGGCAGCATAAATGCCACAAAAACGTTTAAAGATAGCCTCATCATGACTGTATAACTGGCAGTGTTACGTGGGACTGCAGGTTTTATCTACAATATCTGTGTTGAGAGTTATTGTGTTTTCTGGGGTGTTACATTTTTTTGTTTAGGTTGTTGGGAGGGGTGGGCTACAAAACATTTCTCAGGGCTTCAGCCCCTGATCTTTTGTGACCCTAGCAGCGTCTATGCCTGTCAGGATAAAGAAGATTTTGTGTCGCCACTGTTCCCATAGACTGTCTCCTGAAGGAACGTGTTGGACCCTGGCTGCTAGGGCGCCACTCTCCTTTGCTAAGGAGACTCTAGGTGTTCATAAGACGTCAGCATGACACTTACTGGATTCTTCAGGCCGATGTACGTCACCCCGCTGGCAGTCTTCATCGTAGGCAGTCAGAAACACACGCAACTCTAGAGCTCAAGTAGCCAACCAGAAAGTTCACTTAATTTTTCACACTGTTATGACAGACATGCATCTGTGTCCCATTCCCCCTGAGCATTTACCTTCATCTGATTCTGGGCCCCAGTGGCTCTCTAGCCATATTACTCTCTAAGCCTGCCAGGGTGAGCTGTAGGCTTCAGACCTTTTGAGGATACCTCAGAGTTTCCTGACTGGCCTTAGCACTGAGGCCACATCTTCTCACACTTGAACCCTCTTCGTGATCTCCCAGTCAATCTTTCCCACATCGGTCACTACCCCTTTAACCCTTTGTCTTTTTTTCTGCCGCTATCTTAGCCGAACCACCAGGTGGTGCCTCTGTTAACAGCTACGCTCTACTATATCTGGAACCTGCACCCAGCTAGCAGCATAACAAATCAACATACACAGTTAGCAACAGGCATAACACGTTGCACTCTTTCTATAAACATATACTTTACATTGCAGGGCTCGGCCACCTCCAACACTTGCATGCGAGCCTCACCCTTGAAATTAACGGAAGTTACAGGAATGACCGAGCAATCTGCTTATTACACTGCAGCAATATAATTCTTTTTATCCAATGATGAGTGAACACTTGTGAGCGTTGTGCTGTATTTCTTGTCTCCTCTTCTCCATCTTCATCACCAGAGCAGGGTTAACCCCTGGGGCAACTCGCACTCACTGAGTAGGTGAGGGTCCTGTGTGACCGGCAGATGTCCAGCCGTATGACTATATAATATGTGATGGACCCCGACTCCCAAACACAATATGTGATGGACCCCGACTCCCAAACACAATGAATCAGACAGACGCATGCAAAATAAACACACCAAGCATTGCAATTAGGTGTCAAACGTTCTCAAGTTTATTTAAATTTACAAGACACCAAAAATGGCACCCCCCCGACTCACGGAGAGTCACCCCCCAGCACTCAGGAGAGGAAAAACCCCCTGTGGAGGAAACCTCTAGAGAACCATGGCTGGAGGATTGCCCTTCCCTTGGGCTTAGAGAGTTACTGCCGATATATACAATTTGTACATTTTACCAGATTTACAGAGAACGACATAATAAATCTAGACTATAAATGTGATCAACTGGATGTGGAGAGATCTGGCTGCGATATCTGTCACCACAGTGATTGCTGGAATTAATTTAATTGATCCAATTGCCCAGATGGATGAACCATTGCTCCCTTACAGATCAAGGTCCAAATCTCAAGGAGTTGGACACTTTATTACAGGGATTGTTCTTTATGGATAACCCCTAATCAGATAAATACCCCTCCCCCTCCCCATTATACCTCCCCCCACGGCACCCATTAAGGTCATAGGTCCGTCCATGAACTCCCAAAGGAGAGCTGCTCTTTGTTGAGGGTAACAGAAGGGGATCCTGTCCCGGGGACCCCCCTCTATTACCTTCATATACCCTGGGGGTGTCTAAATCAGACAACCCCTTTACCTGCTATAACCTCCAAATTACACCAAGGTCGGCACATTACGTGGGTGGTCAAGCTCAACGTCCTCAGGCGCATCAGTAATGGCACTGATCATGGCAGCGCAGCCTTCTTTTATGGAATCTTCTTTATGACATATTTTATGACCTCAAAACAGTTGTCATGGTTACTACAGGGGCCTATTGCTGATGCAGGGCCCAAGTATTAACCCTTTCACAGCTGGCAATTCACTCACTATAGAGGCAATGATCTGCACTTGTTACCAAGCAGGAGTCTTATTGTTATGGCTTAGAAATGGATGTTAAAGATTATGTGTAAAGGTTACTTAGGTGTGATATACAGCTCTGAGATCAAAACACTGGGATTATAACTACCACTTCTTAAAAAATATACATATACAGTATTTCACAAAAGTGACATTTTTATATTGACATTTTTGTCAATATTTTATTAGATCTTTTCTTGGGACAAAAATGAGGATATGACACTTTGAAGCAATGTAATGTAGTGTACAGCTTGTATAACAGTGTAAATTTGTTGCCTTCTAAATAACTCAACAAGCAGCCATTAATGTCTAAACTACTATCAACAAACGTGAGTACATCCCTAAGTGAAAATAGCCAAATTGGGACAATTATCTATTTTTCCTCCCCGATGTCATGTGAATCATTAGTGTTACAAAGTCTTAAATATTAATGTGGATTTCTGGAACCACGGCCTGTGGTAGACCAAGATAAAGGTATTTGGTTCAGATGGTGTCAAGAGTGTGTGGCGGCAACCAGGTGGGGTGTACAAAGACAAATTTTCCTACATTCAAGCCTGCTGGTAGGAGTGTCATGGCTTGGGAGGTACAGTTCATTGAGGTTACCATGAATGCCAACATGTACTGTGACGTACTAAAGCAGAGCATAATTCCCTCACTTCACATTTTTGTAACATACAGTTAAATCCATATATATTTGGAGAGAGAGAGAATTAATAGAACAATTGACTCAAAGGCTGTTTCATGGGCTGGTGTGGGCAATTCCTTTCTTATTTTATTTTTTAATTAAGTACATAAAAGGCCTAGAGTTGATTTGAGGTGTAGTGCTTGCATTTTGAAGTTTTTGCTGAGAAGTAAACATGCAATCAAACGAGCTCTCAATGCTGGCAAACAAGCCATCCTTCTTCTGTGAAAACAGAAAAAAACAATTTGAGAAATTGCTACAATATTAGGAGTGGCTAAAGATACAATTTGGTACATCCTGAGAAAGAAAGAAAGCACTTGTGACCTCAACAATGCAGAAAGATCTGGACACCCACGGAAGACAACAGTAGTGGCTGATCACAGAATAATTACCATGGTGAAGAGAAACCCCTTCACAACATCCACCCAAGTGAAGAACACTCCCCAGGATATAGGCGTATCAATATCCATATGTACCATAAAGAGAAGACTGCATGAAAAAAAATACAGAGGGTTCACTGCATGGTGCAAGCCACTCATAAGACTCAAAAGAATAAAACGAGTATAGTAGACTTTGAAAAAAAAAAAAAAAAAATCTTGCAAAACCAGCACAGTTGTGGAAGAACATTCTTTGGACAGATGAAACCAAAATCATCCTCTACCAGAATGATGGAAAGAAAAAAGTGTGACAAAGACATGGTACAGCTCATGATCCAAAGCACAGCACATCCTCTGTAAAACACAGTGGAGGCAGTGTGATGGCTGGGCATGCATGGCTGCCAGTGTCACTGGGTCCCTAGTATTTATTGATGATGTGACACAGGATACAAGCAGCTGCATGAATTCTGGGGTTTTCAAATCCAGCCAAATGCAGCCAAACAAATGGGTCGGTGTTTCATAATACAGATAAATAATGACCCAAAACATAAAGCCAAAGCCATGTCTGTGTCCAAATATATATGGACCCAACTGTAATTAGTCCAAACACAACTCCAAGATGACCACAGCCTTACTAAAGAAACTGAGAATAAAGGTGCTGGAGTGGTCAAGGAAGTCTCCAGACCTAAACGATCTTGATGAGATGTGATCGAGTCAGATGCTCCTGATTCGTGAATAGACACATGCATCTTCATGAATCTGGAACCGTGGACGAGTGATGTGCACCTCTGTGTGAGCCTTGGCACAAATCCTACTCCAGTCTATGTTGGAGTGAGAGTTGGTGTTTTGTGAAAACCACCACTGTTCCTGAATTTAACGAGCAACGCTCGTCACCCCCGTCCCACCCGATATCCGTCCATTTTATTGGAGCTAGCTGAAAATAGACTAACTCCAACAAACGTCCAGGGCCATATTTGGCATTCATGCTGCCCTAGGCACTTTAGGATGTATCGCCCTCTACTGGTAACTCAGACTAAAGGCCCTGTCACACACACAGATAAATCTGTGGCAGATCTGTGGTAGATCTGTGGTTGCAGTGAAATTGTGGACAATCAGTGCCAGGTTTGTGGCTGTGTACAAATAGAACAATATGTCCATGATTTCACTGCAACTACAGATCTGCCAAAGATTTATCTGTGTGTGAGACAGGGCCTTAGGGGCACTTTGCACACTACGACATCGCAAGCCGATGCTTGCGGTGCCGAGCGCGATAGTCCCCGCCCCTGTCGCAGCTGCGATATCATGGTGATAGCTGCCGTAGCGAACATTATCGCTACGCCAGCTTCACATGCACTCACCTGCCCTGCGACATCGATCTGGCCGGCAACCCGCCTCCTTATTAAGGGGGCGGGTCGTGCGGCGTCATAGCGACGTCACACGGCAGGGGGCCAATAGAAGAAGAGGGGGTGGAGATGAGCGGGACGTAAACATCCCGCCCACCCTCTTCCTTCCGCATAGCCGGCGTGAGCCGCAGGACGCAGGTAGGAGATGTTCCTCGCTCCTGCGGCTTCACACACAGCGATGTGTGATGCCGCTGGAACGAGGAACAACATCGTAACATCGGTCATTTCCAAATTATGGAAATGACCGACGCTACACCGATGATACGATGGCGACGATTTTGCGCTCGTTAATCGTATCAAAAAGGCTTTACACACTACGATATCGTCTGCGACGACGGATGTGCGTCACTTTCAATTTGACCCCACTGACATCGCACCTGCGATGTCGAAGTGTGCAAAGTGCCCCTTAAGGGTATGTGCACACAACATCTATTTCAGATGGATCTGCTCCATTACCCACCTAAAAAAGCGCTAAATAAACTAGATATATGCCCTACACTGTAAAAATTACTTGCTGATCATATGTTCAGTCTTTTGAGCTTCTTTTAACCACTTCAGGTTTCCAAAGATGATGGATGATGATTGAATGAAGTGACCCGACCATTCCTCAGGCGACTTCTGCTTGTAACCTGCTCACTAGTTTATTTAACACAATTTAATTAAAAAACGACCCCCAAAAGATGTCAGAAAAGATGACTGAAAAGAAGCAAAAGAAAAATATATAGCTCTAGCACAAAAGACACCGGTGTGTCCTGAAGAATGTTCTGCCTGAAAATCCCATGGCATTTGCAGATGTCTAGAAGACATCGTGTGCCCATACCCTTTAGATCGTAATTACCCCTCTCATATATAGACTAAGGTTATATGCGCACGCTGCATCTTTTTCTGAGTACATCTTTTTTCCTGTGGTCGCATAAAACGCAGCTTGTGGCCCAAAAAACGCACGACGTTTTGCATTTTTGCTGCATTTTTGTTAATGCGTTTTTTAAAGGAGAAACAAAATATGATAGGATAATTGATAGATAGCTATAATAGATAAGTAGAAAAAAATATAGAAACAATAGACAGAACATATATAATAGATAGAAAGAAAAAACATATAGAATAGATAATGAGAATGAACATATAGAATAGATAGAAAGAATTAACAGAATAGCTTATTAGAGGGATAGCTAGCTTGGCCAGCTGTTTTTTCATTATTTTTTGGTAAAAAAAATGAAGTGGGAAAAAATAAAAAAATTATAGCTCTGATAATAAGGCAATGCAAAAACTATTTTTTTTATGCTGTAAAAGCGGCAAAACATAAAAAAACTATATTAAAGTGGTATCGCTGTAATCGTACGGACCTGAATAATAAACCTGTCATGTCACTTTTATGATACAGTGAATGGCGTAAAAAAAAACAATTCCTGAATTGCTGTTTTGTCATGATTCTGCCTCACAAAAAGCAGAATACAAAGCGAACAAAAAATATTATCTAGCCCACAATGGTACCAATAAAAACTGTAATTTATACCGCAAAAACAAGCCCTCACATGACTCCGCATGAAAAATAAAAAAATTATAGCCTTCAAGATCCAGTGATGCAAAAAAACATTATATTCTAAAAAAGCATTTTTAGTATGGTAGTCGCTAAACCTAATAAAAACTATATAAAACTGGTATCTCTGTAATCGGACTGACCGAAGGAATAAAGCCGCCTAATCACCTATGCTGCACGGTAAATGGCATAAATAAATAAAGCCAATTCTTCACCTGCTCTTGATTTGTTTATTCTGCCTCCAAAATTTTGCAGTTCGGCACGACCCATATTTGTATGGTGCGCTACACTTTGGATTACATGTAAATCTCTGAAAAATGTGATTCAGTCAAAATTCTCAAAGGAAAATTCACTGTAATGAGGCAGATGGAGTAATTTTCATCACCCATCTGATCTGTGGTGCGGCGATGTCCACCCAGTGGCGTAGCAACTGCTTTTGCCGCCCGGGGCGATCGTCAAATTTGCGGCCCCCCTTTCTGTTGGTGAGGGGGGAAGGGAGGGTGGAAGGTTAGATTGGGGATAGCTACCTTACAGGATGGATCTAGACAGCAGGATCACAGCAGATGGAGGAGGGTGAGAGGTGGGGGAGGGGGCAGCAGATGCAGGAGGGTGAGAGGTGAGAGAGAGTGGGCGGCAGATCGGAGAGGGGGCAGTGGCTGATGGGGAGAGCGGTGGCGGATGGAGGGGGGCAGCGGCTTATGAGGAGAGTGGTGGCGGATGAAGGGGGCAGCGGCTGATGGGGAGAGCGGTGGCGGATGAAGACGGGCAGCGGCTGATGGAGAGAGCAGTGGAGGGGGGCAGCAGATGGAGGAGGGCAGTGGCAGATCGGAGGCTGTAGCGGCGGTGGATCGGGGGTGGTGACTACTGCTGCTGCTGCCGCTGCTGCTGCGGGGGCTGGTCGGGTGCAGCAGTGGATCGGGGGCACTTACCAAATGGCACTTGCTGGGATCACTTTCTTCAGCTTTCACAGATGGAGTGAAGCTGAGGGGAGTGGTCACCTACTGGTCACCGGCCCCAGATCAAAGGTGATTGGAGAGATCAGTCACAAGGCCGATCTCTCCAATCAGAGCTGGGGGCGGATGAAACAAAGTTCACCCAGCTCCAGCCAATGATCAGTGCTATAGCTGCACTGATCATGGCTGGAATTCAATGTTTCAGCCATTTTCAATGGCTGAAACATCATAGTGGCTGTGATTGGCTGAGCGGCGTTCGTCAGCCAATCACAGCCTCCGTAGGTCTGAGGGGGAGACACCACCCCTCCTGAGGTCAGGCAGAGGTCCCCTCCTCCCCGAATCTAAGGTTTTTGCACACCGATCACAGCCACCGGGGCTCCAGGGCCGCGATTTCGCCATGACGTACTGGGTACGTCATGGGTCGTTAAGTACCATGTCACCATGACGTACCCAGTCCATTATGGGTCGTTAAGTACCATGTCATGGGTCATTAAGGGGTTAAAGATGTTCAGAAATGCAGGTGCGGATGGCCCTTTTCTATAAGCTTTTTATTTTTTACCCCCAAAATGCCACCACCCTGACACGTACCGCCCGGGGCGGACCGCCCCCTCCGCCCCACCTTTGCTACGCCACTGTGTCCACCTTTTTACACTTCTTTTTAGGCATGCACAAAAGTGCGGTCATCAACATTTTATTCACCATTGAAAAGACAGACCCTGAGGAACAGATGCTAAACAGAGTCCAGAGTAACTCTGCTGCCTCACCCGTTGATGAACTCCCAGAGGGGTGTAATTTCCAAAATGTCGTCACTTGAGGGGGTTTCTGTTGTCATGGCACTTAGGGGCTCTGCAAATGAAGTCTGCAAAATATTCTAGGAAAATCTGTGCTCCAAAAATCAAATGGCGCTTCTTCCCTCCTGAGCTCTGCGGTGCGGCCAAACAGTACTGTGCAGTCACAAGTGGGCTATTGTCACGTTCAGGAGAAATTGTGTAACACATTATGGGACCTTTTTTTTTTTAATTTATTCCCTTTGTGAAAATTGGAGATCTGGGGTTAAAACAACATTTTTGTGGTAAAAATGTAATTATTTTTTTGTTCACACCCAATAGTATAAAATTTTGTGACACACCTAATGTCAATATGCTCACTGCACCCCTGGATGAATTAATTGAGAGGTGAAGTTTGTAACATGGGATCAATTGTGGGGGCTTCCTGCTGTTCTGGCACCTCAGGGATGCGAATGTGACATGGCACTTGCAAACCATTCCAAGTAAATGTGCACTCCAATTTGGTGCTCCCTTCCTTCTTCACTTTGTAAAGTTTTTGACCACATATGGGCTACTGGCGTACTCAGGAGAAATTGCACAACAAATTGTATGATTCATTATCTCTTGTTTCCCTAGTGAATTTTAAAAATGTGCATTAATGCCACATTTTTGAAGTTAAAAATGTACATTTTAATTTTCACAGCTCAGCGTTATAAAATTCTGTGAAGCTCCCAGAAGTTCCAGGTGCTTACCAACCATCTAGATAAATTTCTTAAGGGGTCTAGTTTCCAAAATGGGGTCACTTTTGGGGAAGCTCTATTGTTTAGGCACATCAGGATCTACAAACGCGACATGGCGTCTGCTAATGATTCCAGCCAATTTTGCAGTCAAATGGCACTCCTTCCTCTTCCGAGCCCTGCCGTGTGCCCAAACAGTTGATTTCCACCACATATGAGTTATCTGTGTACTCAAGAGAAATTGCACAATACATTTTATGATGCATTTTTTTCTTGATACCCTTGTGAAAAAAGCTATCTGGTTGAAGTAACAATTTTGTGGTAAAAATTTATTTTTTTTTATTTTCATGGCTCAACATTATAAACGTCTGTGAAACCCCTGAGGGTTCAAGGTGCTCACCAAACATCTAGATCATTTCCTTGAGGAGTATAGTATCCAAAATGGGGTCACTTGTCGGGGAACGCCACTGTTTAGGCACATCAGGGGCTTTCCAAACGCGGCAGGCGTAATAAAGTTAAAACTGCTCTGTGTATACGTATTGTATCGTCTAAGGTGTTTTTTTTTTCTTTGTAATGATTCCAACTTTCAAAAATTGAAATCGTGCGCCTTCCATTCCGAGCCCTGACATGCGCCGAACAGTAGATTCCCACCACATGTGGGCTATCAGTGTACTTCGGAGCAATTGCACAATAAATTTTATGATGCATTTTTTTTCTGATACCCTTGTGAAAAAAAGCTATTTGGTTGAAGTAACAACTTTCTGTTAAAAATGTATTTTGTTACTTTCACTGGTCAACGTTATGAATTTCTGTGAAGCCCCTAGGGGTTCAAGGTGCTCACCAAACATCTAGATAAATTCCTAGAAGGGTCTAGTTTTCAAAATAAGTTCACTTGTTGTGGGAGTTCCACAGTTTAGGCACCTTAGACATCCATTTGTAAAATCTGCCCTTTTTCTCACTAACGTGGTAATAATTTTCCATATTTGCGTTTTCCAGTAGAAACATAAGAAACAAGCGAAAATGTTCACTGAACATTCATTCAAAGCATTTTTTGCGACATTGCAATGGCTTTGAACATCAAAAAACTATATGCTTTTATGGAACATATATTGTGGGTATGCAAAATCTCTCATTGGCAGGTGCTAAAGTCACATCCTTGCTTATTTTTTGTATTCAGTTTTACTGGTATTGTGGACTGAGTGACTCATTCTAAGATCACAAGTCAATTTCAATCCTATAATAAAAATGTCAACCACAAGACTGTAAACGTAGCAGTTACACTTCTAGTGCCATTGTATATATATGTGTGCATATAAGTTAATTTCGTTAGTGAATGTTGTTGCTATGATTGAGAGTGTGCATCGCTCGAAACATGTTTCATTTTAATATGCAAATTTTTTAACTTAACCGAAGAGGAGAATTTTCATTCTTTTGCAAATGCTGAACATAAACCATTTGCATGTGAAAGTTGTTGCTGTGAATAGAGATGGGTGAACCTGAGGTTCGGTGTTCATACCAAAAACACAGACCTTACAGAAAAACAGAGTTCAGGTTCGGACTTTGGGTGCTTTACATATGCAAGCCACTAGCGCGAGCATCGCTGATCCTGGCGCTTTACTTGGCTCATCCCGATTGCCCTAGTGTGGTGGAAATCAGGTTAAGGCCTCTGCCACACTTACGTGACAAAACGTAACGTTTTTGTCACGTACGTGTTAAAGGGGTGGTTTGTTCCCCGTGTGCCGTGTTTATGGCACGTACGTGTTCTCCGTGTGTTATGGGTAATAACACACGGAGAATGGAAAGCCCGGCCTTACCTTTTTCGTCCGGAGCTGTCTGTGGTGCTGAATGACAGTGTCCGGCACAGGCCATGCCCCGCTGCTGCTGCTTCCAGCCCCCAGTGAAGAAGAAGCGTTGTTCAAATTCACTGGGGGACAGATGCAGGGGACAGCCGCGGCAGAGACAGCAGGACTCGTGGAGGTGAGTGTGTGTTTTTTTTATTTTTAACCTGACACGTGTGTTTCTCCGGCGCGTGTCACACGGAACCGCATCCACACTACATCCGTTTGGTACGGGTGCGGGCCGTGTGACACCCGTGCTGCCGGAGAAACACTGACATGTCAGCCTATGGAACTCACGGACACACGCAAGTACAGAACGGACACACGCTCCATTCCTAAATACTTACTGTGTCCAAAACATTAGGATTACCTAGGTCCCCGTGTGTACGTTACTCCGGTACGTGTAAAAAAAGGCAAACACGTACCGGAGGCACGTGAGTGTGACGGAGGCCTAATATAAAGGGTCAGTGACAGCTGTGAGTTGTCAAAAAAATCACAGCTTTAATCAAGCCCAAGGTTAGTAATGGGGGGGTCTATGAGACACAAATAAACACGAAACACAGAGAAAAATCTCTTATTTCAAAAATAAAAACAAAAAAAATCTTATTTCTCTAATTTATTAACCCATAAAACACCCCTGTAGGTCCGACGTAATCCACACCACAATGATCCTGGCTCTGCTACATCTGAGGTCATAGTGTACAGTCACATTAGAAAACACAACCGAACACTATGGCATCAGGAACACATTGACAGAGTCGCAGTTGTGAATGGTGATATCTGATAGTTCACCTCAGGTCACAGCTGGCTGTTCCCATGGTACACTATCTAATGGATGCGCCAGTTGTGGGCGGATATTTTTAGGCTGAGGGGGGCCCAATAACCATAAGCCTCCTCAGCCTGAGAATACCAGCCCACAGCTGACTGCTTTATCTTGGCTGGGTATCAAACTTAGGGGGACCCCAAGTCGATTTTTTAAATTATTTAAATAATTAAAAAAAAATGCTTGGTATCCCTCATATTTTGATACACAGCCAAGATAATGCACACAGCTGGGGGCTGCATCCAGCTGTCTGACTGCAATCAATCACCGGTGCTGTCACAGAGGGTGGGCGGGGGAAGCAGTGAATATTCATGAGGTTTAATGAGCAAACCCAGAAGCAGTGTGACAGCCACGTGGAGACTCGGTAAGTAGAACTATCCTGATTGGGGTCCGGTCACATACACTAGGTGTCCAGTACAGACCCCAAACTTTACAGTTCAGGTTTGCCCATCAGTACCGGCATGTTCAATTCTTATTTCATCCACATTATATACATTTGGTATAAAAAATTTTACACACCCCTGTTAAAATGCCAGGATTTTGTAAAGAAATCATACAAAGAATCATTTCAGAACTTTTGCCACCATTCACCCATATTCTGCACAAATCCATTCAGAAAAAAACTGAAAGGGCAACATGAATGCCCGCTGTGAGTGTACCCAGGGCCTCGCGATTAGAATGAACTCAGGTGAAGCCCTGATGTTACAGTTGCGGGACCCTCAATACAGATAGTGTCGTGGCAGTGATGTCACGAGTTCACCTCTGTGAGGTCCAGACTGTGACTGAAGTGAGCCGCACTTATCAGCAGATACGTCTCTCAGGTGAGTCCTCCACCTGCGGCTCACTTCAGTCGCGGCCTGATTTGCGGTCACAGGTGGAGGACTCCAGCTGTGACCTGAAATCACCTGAGTGATGGCACCGTTAATCACGCAGCTTACTTCAGTCACTCGGGTGATTTGTTGTCACAGGTGGAGGACTCCAGCTGTGGCTAACCTAAGTGACATCACCGCTGATAGCGCGACTCACTTAAGTTGCTGCATGGAGCTAATAGCGGGCAGTCTTGTTCTATGGAGCTCGCTGTGTTCGTTCGGCGTCACAGCGGCGTCACTAAACAACCGCCCAATAGAAACGGAGGGGCGGAGATGAGTGGGCCGAACATCCCGCCCACCTCCTTCCTTCCTCATTGCGGGCGGCCGCAGGTAAGGTGATGTTCCTCGTTCTTGCGGTGTCAAATAATTTGACATAGTAGACTGTTCCTGGGTGTCAGTCTGTAGTAAATGTATACTCCCAAAAATGGTGTACAACAGAGCACACGGTGACTCCATCTGCACCATTATAGTCAATGGCCCCGCTGGCGCATACATCCAAAACCCGTTTTGCGGGTGTTCAGACAGAATCCCCGATGGGACAACTGAACGGAGATCGGAACGCAGTATGAAAGCGGCCTTACAGTGTCGGCCGATGTGCCCTACACTTTTTGATTGGTACAATGACAAGCCCTTACTATTTGAATAACATCATTAATCTAACATGAACAACACAGGTCTAATTCATTTTCATGGACAACAATGCTCCAACGAGGTTGCGTCATTAGGGAACAGCTGCTGGAGGCTGCAGTACCTCATATGGAGCAGCCTGTTCTTTCTGCAGACCTGAATCTCATAAAAAAAAACCCTATGGGATCAGCTGATTTGCTGTGTAGAGGCTCGTAACTTTGTGCTCCAGAATCTCAAAGACTCGAGGGCCGCTCTCCAAGAAAAGTGGGATGCCATTCCTCTCCTCAGCAGACAATAATTTTATTTTTGAGCAGAAGGAAACATCGTTGTCAAGCTGTAATTGATGCTCAAGGCTACATGACCAGTTCTTGAGACATTGACATTTTTGGGAGGTATATCCATCCCTCTCGTTGGCTCTTGTTTCAATAAATTGTTTGAGAAGAGGAAACCACCACTGAATGCTTCTACTTTCCTGATAAAATATCACTGTAGCGTGAACTTTATAAGTTTTGCATAAAGGTCACCTGAAAGCCAAATATCTCTAACTTTTTGTGAGTGTTGTGTGTGTGTGTGTATGTATGTATATATATATATATATATATATATATATATATATATATATATATATATATGTCACGCTCCCCGGGTCCTCTGCTCCGCTCCCCGGGTCCTCTGCTCCGCTCCCCGGGTCCTCCGCTCCGCTCCCCGGCTCACCTGCCACGCTCCCCGCTCCCCAGCCTCCAGTGCCCGTGCTTCCCAGGCCTCCTGGTCCCCGCTCCCGGCGCCCGTCGGCTTCCCAGTCCCTGGCCGGCTCTACTGCGTCCTCCTCTCAGCTTCCTGCCCTGGCTTCTGGCACCCGGGCCGCGCGCATGCGCTTTAGGGCGCGCTCGCGGTCACTGACCCTTTCTTAAAGGGCCAGTGTCCACTGACAGGAAATGATGCATACAGGTACAGGGTATAAAGGGGGTTAATGTCCAAGGGAGCGGGGCCTGTTCTTCGTGTTTTCCCAAGCTAGGAGTCAGGTCTCCTTGTGTTCTGTGAGATACTTACCTCTCTGTCTTCTAGAGCCGATCCTGCATCGCCATCCGGTCCTGCTGTATCTCGAACCCCGAACGCTGCCCATCTGCCATCCTGACAGTCCGTACCATCTCGGTTGCCTGCGGTGACCCGTCATCTCGCTCCAACGGTTCCGGACCCCGCCTGACATCATCACGGCTTCCGAACTTGAGCTCCGTCACCCGGACCACCATCAGTGACCTCGTGGTCCCAGGGACTTCTCCATTGTGTTCCAGTGCACGGACTGTCCTG
Organism: Anomaloglossus baeobatrachus; assembly: GCF_048569485.1. NCBI lineage: Eukaryota > Metazoa > Chordata > Amphibia > Anura > Aromobatidae > Anomaloglossus > Anomaloglossus baeobatrachus. The sequence continues at coordinate 139,715,528 of NC_134354.1, read as the reverse complement.
CTACCTAAAGTGCTTCGGCTACCGGACTCCTTTCCCTCATCGGGGAGTTCGGCCCAGTGGATCCACCTCCCGGGTCTGCCCGTCCATCTGGCCCTAACAGTAAGAACAGGCCATGGATCCCGCCGAAGCACTAGCGGCCTTGCATGAGGAACTCCAACGCCAGCGTGAAGTCCAGACCCGCATGCTGAACTTTATGACCTCCGTGGACGCCCGCTTGAACACGCTACAAGCCTCGGTCACATCTTCAGCGCCCCGGGTCTCCACGAGTCAATCCACGGCCCCCGCTCCCGTGGCAGCCTCCTCGGATGCTTCCAGACTGTGTTTGGCCTCACCACCCCGGTACGCCGGAGATCCCAAGACCTGCAGGGGGTTTATAAACCAATGCTCCCTCCATTTCACGCAGCTGCCACATTTGTTTGCCTCCGACCAAGCCAAGGTCGCCTTCATCATGTCTCACCTAGAGGGCGAGGCACTGGCGTGGATGAACCCCTTGTGGGAGAAGGAGGACCCTATGACCAAGAACCTCCAGGAGTTCCTGCAGGCCTTTCGCAGCACCTTTGACGAACCCGGACGCGCCTCCGCGTCTGCTTCATCTCTTCTCCGGTTACGTCAGGGAACTCTGACGGTGGGTCAATACGCCATCCGTTTCCGCACCTTGGCTTCAGAACTCGGGTGGAATAACGAGGCCCTAACCGCCGCCTTCTGGGAAGGACTCGGGTCGAATCAAAGATGAGCTGGCTGGACGTGACGTACCATCCACCCTGGACGCCCTGATTACCCTAGCGACTCGAGTGGACATACGCTTTCAGGAGCGGTCCAAAGAGGTGTCCCGTGAGAGACGTCCGGTAAGGCATTCCTCTCCTCCACAGAAGCCCGCCGTACTCCAGTCAACGGCCTCTGGTGTCTCCGTCCATGAGCCCATGCAGATCGACCGTGTGCGACAGTCTGAACAACGCCGAGCAGAGCGGCTCGCCAAGGGTCTCTGCTTCTACTGCGGAGAGGGCACACACCTGCTACGCTCCTGTCCAGAGAGGCCGGGAAACTCCAAAGCCTAGGGTTGGTAGGAGAGGCCACTCTAGGTGCTGGGACTCTCTCAGACCCAGTTACATGGACTGTGCAAGTTACAACGGGAGAGACGCGGTTTACGGCTGAGGCGTACCTCGATTCTGGGGCAGCAGGCAATTTCATCCAGCAGGCCACGGTGGACAACTACCAGGTGCCTGTTACTCCACTCGACAAACCCCTAGTGATTGCCTCTGTGGATGGGAGACCCCTCTCTGACACCATCTCCTGGATCATCAAGCCGCTTGAACTGCGTATCGGTGCTCTGCACACCGAGAACATCGCTCTCTACGTCCTCCCACATATGTCACATCAAATCCTGCTGGGCCTTCCTTGGTTACGGACACACGAGCCTTCAGTCAGCTGGGGCACTGGCGATATCACTCGATGGGGGTCTTCTTGCCATGAGAACTGTCTGAAGACCATACAACCTATCCGGCGACCTCCGGTTCCCGAGTCCCTACCGGGACTGGCCTCAGCCTATTGGTCCTTCGTGGACGTCTTTGATAAGAAGGAGTCCGAAGTACTTCCGCCACATCGTCCTTACGATTGTGCCATTGACCTGCTCCCGGGAACTACACCACCTCGAGGATGGATATATCCACTGTCTCCAGCCGAAACAAGGGCCATGTCTACATACATCACAGAGAGCCTGGCTAAGGGATTCATTCGGAGATCCTCCTCTCCTGCTGGAGCAGGCTTCTTCTTCGTAAAGAAGAAAGAGGGCGACTTACGCCCATGTATAGACTACCGGGGATTGAACCTAATCACCGTAAAAAACAAGTACCCCCTGCCGCTCATCCCCGAATTGTTTGATCGGCTCAGAGGAGCTCGTGTGTTCACCAAGTTGGATCTTCGGGGTGCCTACAACCTGGTCCGTATCCGCTCAGGGGATGAATGGAAGACCGCGTTCAACACTCGCGATGGGCACTATGAATACTGCGTGATGCCCTTCGGCCTGTGTAACGCACCAGCAGTCTTCCAAGAATTAGTGAACGATGTGTTCCGGGACCTTCTCTACGTTTGTGTGGTGGTATATCTGGATGACATCCTTGTCTTCTCTCCGGACCTCCAGACCCACCGAGAGAACGTGCAACTGGTTCTACAAAGACTGAGAGAGAATCGCCTGTACGCCAAGTACGAGACGTGCGTCTTCGAACAGTCTTCTCTCCCCTTCCTGGGTTACCTCATCACCGATACCGGACTGCAGATGGATCCAAAGAAGGTCTCTTCCGTTCTCAACTGGCCTCCTCCTTCTGGACTGAAGGCAATCCAACGCTTTCTGGGATTCGCCAACTATTACCGCCAGTTTATTCCTCACTTCTCGGCTCTGACTGCTCCTCTTTCCGCCTTGACCAAGAAGGGGGCTAATCCAAAGGACTGGTCACCTGCGGCCGACGCCGCGTTTGGCTCTCTAAAGCGAGCCTTTGCCTCCTCTCCTGTACTCCACCGTCCAGAGTTAAACCGCCAGTTCACCTTGGAGGTGGATGCCTCCTCCTCGGGAGCCGGAGCAGTGCTCATGCAGAAGTCCTCCTCCGGGAAGATGGTGACTTGCGGTTTCTTCTCCAAGAGCTTCTCAGCGCCTGAACGCAACTACACCATCGGTGACCGAGAGCTATTGGCAGTCAAACTGGCTCTGGAGGAATGGCGCTATCTTCTGGAAGGAGCAGTGTACCCCGTCATTATTTACACGGACCACAAAAACCTGGAATACCTGCGGACGGCTCAGCGACTGAACCCCCGGCAAGCCAGGTGGTCCTTGTTCTTTGCCCGGTTCGACTTCCAGCTCCATTTCCGACCCGCGAACAAGAATGTACGCGCTGATGCCTTGTCTAGGTCTTTCATGCCCATGGAGCAGGAGGAAGAGACATTCCAACCCATCATCTGTCCTAGTAAGATCATTCCGGTGGCTCCCGTCACCCTGGCCCAGATACCGCCTGGGAAGACCTATGTCTCTGAGACTGACAGGCAAAAAGTGTTACACTGGGGCCATGCCTCGAAAACAGCCGGTCATGCAGGTCAGAAGAGAACATGGAGTGCGATTGCACGTCATTACTGGTGGCCATCTCTTCGCACGGACGTCGCCTCTTTTGTCTCTGCCTGCTCCTCCTGTGCCAGGAACAAGACTCCCAAACACCTGCCATATGGCCGTCTTCTGCCTCTGCCCATACCCTCAGTTCCCTGGCAACACATAGCGATGGACTTTATTACGGACTTGCCATTGTCCTCCGGACACACAGTCATATGGGTCGTGGTGGATCGGTTCTCTAAAATGGCCCATTTTGTTCCTATGGCTGGACTGCCCTCTGCCCAGGAACTCGCGGACGCCTATATACATCACATCTTCCGCTTGCATGGCTTTCCATCACACATAGTGTCCGACAGAGGAACTCAGTTCACCTCCCACTTCTGGAGGGCTCTCTGTAAACATCTGGGAGTGACTTTGGACTTTTCTTCGGCCTACCATCCTCAGTCGAACGGCCAAGTGGAACGGGTCAATCAGATATTGACCTCTTTCTTACGTCACTACGTCAACGCCCATCATGACGATTGGTCTACGCTTCTTCCTTGGGCTGAATTCTCCCATAACCACCACGTCAGTGAGTCCTCCTCCAGTTCTCCCTTCCATGTTGTCTACGGACTTCAGCCGTCTGTCCCCTTGCCTGTATCCTCTTCCTCGGACATCCCTGCTGCTGATGCAGTACTCCGTGACTTTACAACCATTTGGGACTCAGTTAAGGCCTCCCTTGCACGTGCATCCCTGCGGATGAAGAGACACGCGGACAAGAGACGTCTGGATCCTCCGTGTTTCTCTCCGGGAGATCTCGTCTGGCTTGCTTCCAAATACATCCGACTGAAGATACCATCCTACAAGCTGGGACCTCGCTACATCGGACCATTTAAAGTCCTCGGCAAGATCAATGAGGTCTGCTACAAACTACAGCTCCCGGCCACGATGAGGATACCCAACTCCTTCCACGTGTCTCTGCTCAAGCCGGTTGTCCTTGGTCCCTTCTCCGCTGCCGCCAGTCCGGCTCCTCCTCCTATTGCTGAGGACGACATCTATGCGGTAAGGGATATCGTGGCCATGAAGACCGTACGAGGTTGACAGTTCTTCCTGGTGGACTGGGAAGGGTATGGCCCTGAGGATAGGTCCTGGGAGCCCAGGGAGAACGTGGGCACTCCTCTGATCCGTGCCTTCCTGTCCCGGTTGCGGGGAGGGGGGTGTGGGGGGGGGGGGTACTGTCACGCTCCCCGGGTCCTCTGCTCCGCTCCCCGGGTCCTCTGCTCCGCTCCCCGGGTCCTCTGCTCCGCTCCCCGGCTCACCTGCCACGCTCCCCAGCCTCCAGTGCCCGCGCTTCCCAGGCCTCCTGGTCCCCGCTCCCAGCGCCCGTCGGCTTCCCAGTCCCTGGCCGGCTCTGCTGCGTCCTCCTCTCAGCTTCCTGCCCTGGCTTCTGGCACCCGGGCCGCGCGCATGCGCATTAGGGCGCGCGCGCGGTCACTGACCCTTTCTTAAAGGGCCAGTGTCCACTGACAGGAAATGATGCATACAGGTACAGGGTATAAAGGGGGTTAATGTCCAAGGGAGCGGGGCCTGTTCTTCGTGTTTTCCCAAGCTAGGAGTCAGGTCTCCTTGTGTTCTGTGAGATACTTACCTCTCTGTCTTCTAGAGCCGATCCTGCATCGCCATCCGGTCCTGCTGTATCTCGAACCCCGAACGCTGCCCATCTGCCATCCTGACAGTCCGTACCATCTCGGTTCCCTGCGGTGACCCGTCATCTCGCTCCAACGGTTCCGGACCCCGCCTGACATCATCACGGCTTCCGAACCTGAGCTCCGTCACCCGGACCACCATCAGTGACCTCGTGGTCCCAGGGACTTCTCCATTGTGTTCCAGTGCACGGACTGTCCTGCTACCTAAAGTGCTCCGGCTACCGGACTCCTTTCCCTCATCGGGGAGTTCGGCCCAGTGGATCCACCTCCCGGGTCTGCCCGTCCATCTGGCCCTAACAATATATATATATATATATATATATATATATAATGTATGTATGTATATATATATGCATGTATATATATATATATAATGTATGTATGTGTATATATATATATATATAATGTATGTATGTGTATATATATATATATATATATATATATATATAATGTATGTATGTGTATATATATATATATATATATATATATATACTGTGTGTATATATATATATATATATATATATATATATATATATGCAGCTATGGCAAAAAATAAGAGTCCACAGCAAAATTTTCAGTTTTTCTGATATTTTCCCCCACAAGTGACCCCATCTTGGAAACTAGACCCCTCAAGGAATTTATCTAGATATTTGGTGAGCACCTTGAACCCCTAGGGGCTTCACAGAAGTTTATAACGTTGAGCCGTGAAAAAATATTTACAGTGTGTGTGTGTATGTATATATTGTGTGTGTATATATATATATATACAGGGCCGGATTATAGGCGGGGCAGGCGGGGCTGGAGCCCAGGGGCCCCCACCAAAAGAGCTTCTAAGGGGGCCCCCACCATACTTGGCACTAGGCACCTGTCAGCATTTTTTTTTTTCACACCCTCTCCCCCTCCGTAAAGACAGTCTAATAAATCAGCTGTGTTTTCGGAGGGGGGGGGGCACCGCTATTTATTTGCATCTGCGTCTTTAAGACGCAAAAACAAACTGCGGGCACAGGACGCTGATTGACCTCGGAAGTACCAGCGGCCGCTTGAACTTCCGGGGTCAGAGGTGTGCTAATGCTCTCTGCTATGTGCTGCGGCCGTACCTAGAAGCAGGGGCACGGTGTGGTGGGCCGCTGTCTGCTGTCCCCGCTGCGCTCCTTACATGCCAGGCACACTAGCAGGAGCAGGAGGCAGCGCGCTGTGCCGGCTCTGCTGTGTGCCAGCTCTGCTGTGTGCCGGCTCTGCTGTGTGCCGGCTCTGCTGTGTGCCGGCATGTACACTGCAGAGGAGCGCAGCAGAGCCGATGACCGCAGCTTCCTGTTTCCGTTCCTATTCAAATGTATTTGCGTCTTTCAGACGTAAATACATTTGAACAGCACGCCGGGACTGGGCCCCGCCCCCGACGTGCAGCAACGTGATGAGATCAGCACCTTGCTGACGTCATCACAGTGCTGCCGGCGCCACACTGGGGACATGAGGAAGCGAGCGCTCCATGAAGGAGCTGAAGAGACAGGTGTAATTAATGGGGATGAGTGAGGAGGGGCTGAGGACACAACGGGGAACATTTGTGAAGGAACACAGCTCTGTGACAGGCAGAGGAGGAGTACTGTATTCCGAGGGAGGGGGGGGAGGCAGGAGTGTGTAGGGATGGAGCAGTGTAATTTGTGTGTGTAGGGGGTGATGAGGGTTGTATTGTGTGTGGGGGGAGGGGTAATGGAGGGTGCATTGTATTGTGTGTGGAGGGAGGGGTAATGGAGGGTGCACTGTATTGTGTATGGGGGGGAGGGGTAATGGAGGGTGTATTGTGTGTGTGGGGAGAGGTAATGAGGGGTGCATTGTATTGTGTGTGTGTGTGTGTGGGGAGAGGGGTAATGGGGGGTGCATTGTATTGTGTGTGGGGAGAGGGGTAATGGGGGGTGCATTGTATTGTGTGTGGGGAGAGGGGTAATGGGGGGTGCATTGTATTGTGTGTGGGGAGAGGGGTAATGGGGGGTGCATTGTATTGTGTGTGGGGAGAGGGGTAATGGGGGATGCATTGTATTGTGTGTGGGGAGAGGGGTAATGGGGGGTGCATTGTATTGTGTGTGAGGAGAGGGGTAATGGGGGGTGCATTGTATTGTGTGTGTGTGGACATGGGTAATGGGGGGTGCATTGTATTGTGTGTGGGGAGAGGGGTAATGGGGGGTGCATTGTATTGTGTGTGGGGAGAGGGGTAATGGGGGGTGCATTGTATTGTGTGTGGGGAGAGGGGTAATGGGGGGTGCATTGTATTGTGTGTGAGGAGAGGGGTAATGGGGGGTGCATTGTATTGTGTGTGAGGAGAGGGGTAATGGGGGGTGCATTGTATTGTGTGTGGGGAGAGGGGTAATGGGGGGTGCATTGTATTGTGTGTGAGGAGAGGGGTAATGGGGGGTGCATTGTATTGTGTGTGGGGGGGAGGGGTAATGTGTGGGGGGAGGGGTAATGGGGGTGCATTGTATTGTGTGTGTGTGTAGGGGGAGGGGTAATGGGGGGTGTATTGTATTGTGTGTGTGTGTGTGGGGAGGGGTAATGGGGGGTGCATTGTATTGTGTGGGGGGAGGGGTAATGGGGGGTGCATTGTATTGTGTGGGGGGAGGGGTAATGGGGGGTGCATTGTATTGTGTGTGTGTGTGTAGGGGTAATGGGGAGTACATTGTATTGTGTGTGTGTAGGGGTAATGGGGGGTGCATTGTATTGTGTGTGCGTAGGGGTAATGGGGGGTGCATTGTATTGTGTGTGGGGAGAGGGGTAATGGGGGGTGCATTGTATTGTGTGTGAGGAGAGGGGTAATGTGTGTGGGGGGAGGGGTAATGGGGGTGCATTGTATTGTGTGTGTGTGTGTGTGTGTAGGGGGAGGGGTAATGGGGGGTGCATTGTATTGTGTGTGTGTGTGTGTGGGGAGGGGTAATGGGGGGTGCATTGTATTGTGTGTGGGGAGGGGTAATGGAGGGTGCATTGTATTGTGTGTGGGGAGGGGTAATGGAGGGTGCATTGTATTGTGTGTGGGGAGGGGTAATGGAGGGTGCATTGTATTGTGTGTGGGGAGGGGTAATGGAGGGTGCATTGTATTGTGTGTGGGGAGGGGTAATGGGGGGTGCATTGTATTGTGTGTGGGGAGGGGTAATGGGGGGTGCATTGTATTGTGTGTGTGTGTGTGTGTGTGTGTGGGGAGGGGTAATGGGGGGTGCATTGTATTGTGTGTGTGTGTGTCTGTAGGGGGTGATGGGGGGTGCATTGTAGTGTGTGTGTGTGTGTGTGTCAGAGATGTGTGTGTAAGAAGCAGTACTGTGTGTATATATGAATTAGAGCAGTCTGTGCGCCCCCCCAGAACTATATGGGTTCCCCAGAGCGCTGTCACCCATCGCAGTGATGAGTACACCACCAGAGCTGTTTGCCACTCCAGTAACGTCTATGCCCCCTGCCCCTCCTGTAATGTATATATCGTAGCCCCCAGCCCCTCCTGTGATGTATATACAGCAGTGCTGTCAGTGTGCAGTCATGTGTGTTAGTGACAGCCATCGTGAAACAGCCACATGTCCTGAAGGAGCTAGACGGAAACAAGCAGGAGAGGTGAGTGAGGCTGCTGGCGACTTTCCCATATTAATACCTGTAAAGGCTCATGCGCACGTAACTGCTGAATATTCTGCAGCGATGTGACAGCACATGTGCGCGTCAAATCGCTGCAGAAACACTGCATAATGGATGCAGTTTTTCTGTACAAAAAAAGCCGATTTCATGCGCTCTGGCTGCTGCCCCCACCATAGACAGAGCGGGAGCTGCATCCATAGCGCACGGAATAATTGACATGCTCATTTTATGAATGCACGGATTTGGGTCAACATTTTAGCACCCAAATCGCTGCGTTCATAAAAGCAATGGGTGCACGTATCATGCACAATCTACATAGATTGTATAGGGGACGCAGGACGCATGCATTTACACTGCAGTGCTATACGCAGCGTAAATGCATGTAATTACGCAACGTGCGCACGAGCCCTAATGCGTCTGTGTTTGCATGTATGTCAGTGTATATAACTGTGCATATATTTGTCTGTTTATATGTATTTTTCTGAATTTGTCTTCAAATATGTATATACGTATGCCTGTATGTGTATGTGCGTGTCTGTGTGTGGATGGGGCCCACTGAGACTCTTTCACCCGGAGGCCACAAAAACCTGGAGCTGGCCCTGGCTGCCTTAACATTGGGATCAATAAAAAATATGTGACAAAAGCGGGCTTTACACGCTACAATATATCTAACGATGTCTCGGCGGGGTCACGTCGTAAGTGACGCACATCCGGCATCGTTAGTGATATTGTAGTGTGTGACAGCTACGTGCGACCCTGATTGTGCGTTAAAACGTTGATTGCATACACGTCGTTCATTTTCTAAAAATAGAACGTCTCTTTGTTCATCGTTCTTGAGGCAGCACACATCGCTCCGTGTGATACCCCGGGAACAATGAACTGCAGCTTACCTGCGTACTGCCGGCAATGCGGAAGGAAGGAGGTGGGCGGGATGTTTACGTCCCGCTCATCTCCGCCCCTCCGCTTCTATTGGCCGGCCGCTGTGTGACGTCCCTTTCACTTCAGGAAGTGGATGTTCGCTGCCCACAGCGAGGTCATTTGGAAGGTAAGTACATGTGACGGGGGTTAATAGTTTGTGCGACACGGGCAACAAATTGCCTGTTCCGCACATACGATGGGGGCGTGTGCGATCGCATACGAGATCGAAATGTGTAAAGCAGCCTTAACTCTACTTTCTGTGTGTAAGTGGACAGCTGTGATTTATCCTGGACTGTGTCTGTATTGTAGTGCTGTAAATCTGAATGTGGCAGAACAGGATAAGATAAATGTTCATTGGATTTATATCTAAATGCTACGGTTCGTGCTCTACTGTTATGGCTAAAAATGTTAACGTTATGGGGCCCCCACCAGATTTTCTGCCCAGGGGCCCCCACCAACCTTAATCTGGCCCTGTATATATATATATATATATATATATATATATATTTATTTACATATACATAATGTGTGTATATGCTTTACATGCGTGTGTGTTTGAACGACTTGAATATTGCCTATCGCACTCATTTGACAGTATGAACTCAGCACATGTAAATGCAACCTAAACCTTTGAGTGTGATGGTGCATTATGTTAGCTTATTAGGCCCTACTTAACTTTTTTGCCCAGTTCCCCACTTAGTCTAAAACTGGCCCTGGCTGCTTTTTCTGGAAAAACCCAACTTTGTTTCCTTTTCAATATTAATCACTAAATATTTAGTTTTGTAGAAGATTTTGAAATGACTGTGGAATGGACTTTCTGCTAGAGTATGTACAGTCCTGTTAACAGGGAAAATAATTCAGTGTGGCACTCTTGTCACAGCCATAAAATTATATAGAATGCAAACAATAGTGATGTACACCATGGAGAAATAGGACTTGATAACAGAGTGGCTTATAAGGAGACGCAGATTTGGCCTAGGGGTGCATAAAATAAATTCTAATCTTGTACTCCTATATTGCTATCAGCTACTGTCTAATCTCTGTTTTGCCTGGGCTACAAAACCAACACATCAAAGTTTCCACTTAGCTGAGGCAGGCAGAACTGTGACCTACTTAATATTTTGCTTATGCCTTATTTTTTGCTGTACTATTAACCACTTAACCACTGAGCTGTGTGGATAACTGGTCAGCTCTTCTTAGTGGCGCATTGGTTATAATAAAATTTATTAGTTTCTAGTTTTGTATTTCTTCAACAAAAATATCTATTTTTTTCACCCTGCAAACAAGGATAATTTTACTTTCTTACATGGTCAGTAGTTGATGAATTCATCCAACCATTGTGTTTAGGCAGTGAATCCCCTAAGACAGAGCTGGGCAAAGTGCGGCCCGTGGGCCACATCTGGCCCCCTGGCTGCTCCAGACTGACCCGTGTACCGAGACTGAGTTGAAATCAGTGGACCGCAGGCTTCACCGTGTCCACCGCTACTGCCCACCACACAGTCACCACTATCCAGTCATCAGTGTCTGAGACAGAGCTGAGGGTCAGTACAGCAGTGAGAGGTGAGTATGTGGTGCTTTTTTTTTTTTTCTTTTTTCATATGTGTATAAGCGCCTACTGTATACAGTATAGGCAGCAATGTGGGGCTCATGTATATAGGGGGCTATATTGTACTCGTACTGTATATAGGAGGTTATGTGAGGCTTATGTATATAGAAAACTATGTGTGGCTCATATATAGGAGGCTGTGTGGTGCTCCTACTGTATATAGGGGCTATGTGAGGCTCATGTCTATAGAAAGCCAATTGGGGCACATGTATATTTGAGGCTATGTAGGGGTCATCTATATAGAAGGCTATGTGAGACTCATGTATCTGTGGGGCATATAATGTATATAGAAGTTTATGTGGAGACTTATAAAGGAGGCTATGTTTGGCTCAAAATATATAGTAAGCTATATGGGGCTCATAAAGTATATAGGAGGCTATGTGGGGCTCATACTGTATTTTGGTGGCTATGTGGGGGCTCATGCTGTATATAGAAGGCTGTGTGGGGGCTCATACTGTATATAGAGAGGCTATGTGGGGGCTCATATTGTATACAGAGGGTCTATGTGGGAGTTCACTGTATATAGATGGGCCATTTGTGGGCTCACACTGTATATATAGAGGGGCTATTAGGTTGGCTCATACTGTAGATAAGGGGCTATGTGGGGCTCAAAGTATATAGAAGTATATACGGGCCTCAAAGTATGTAGGAGGCTATGTTGGGCTCATAAACTATATAGGATTATGGAGCCTATGTGGAGCTCATACTATATTTCAGAGGATTTGTGGGAGGCTGATACTGTATTTTGGAGGCTTCGTAAGGGCTCATACTTTATATAGAGAGGCTACATATGTATGTGGGCAGGGGTGTAACTACCGCGGTCGCCATTGCGACTGGGCCCGGGCAGTTAGGGGCCCGCGGCTGCCCAGCAGATCAGCAGGCAGATCCTTTCTGTGAGATAGGAGCTGCACTGTTCTGTCGCAGACCATGCGGCGCGGCGGCCGCTATATGACCCGTTCACCGCCGCTGACACTGGGCCCCCCTGCCTGGTGTCAGCAGTGGCGTCACCACGCTCCCGTTATCGTGCTCCCATCATCGCGCTCCCGTCACCGCGCTCTGCTTTGATATTGCATAGAGCGGCCGGCGCAGCTCTATGCAACATCAGTCCTCCCCCATGCCTGCGCGGTGACGTCACTCCTGTGTGACTGTTGTGTGTGGTGAGAGCACAGAGCACAGGAGGACGCCGACCGGAGCCACGGGGCAGTGAGGACGAGCAGCGGTGAAACAAGTAGAGGTGAGGACAGAGCTGCGGTGGAAGGAGAAGAGAGGTGAGTACTTGTTTTTTATATTTTTTTTATAAATCAGTGAGTACACGGGGAGGCTGGCTGCAGGACACATGGAGTCCTGGGGGGGGGCCTAGCTGCAGGACACATTGAGTCATTGGGGGTGGGGCCCTGGCTGCAGGACACATGGAGTCTTTGGGGGGGCCTGGCTGCAGGACACATGGAGTCCTTGGGGGGGGCTGGCTGCAGGACACATGGAGTCCTTGGGAGGGGCTGGCTGCATGACACATAGAGTCCTTGGGGGAGGCTGGCTGCAGGACACATGGAGTCCTTGGGGGGCCTGGCTGCAGGACACATGGAGTCCTAGAGGGGGACCTGGCTGCAGGACACATGGAGTCCTTGGGGGAGGCTGGCTGCAGGACACATGGAGGTCCTGGGGGCCTGGCTGCATAACACATGGAGGCCCTGGGGGCCTAGCTGCATGAGATATGGAGCCCCTGGGGGTCTGGTTGCAGGACACATGGAGGCCCTGGGGGGCTGGCTGCATGACACATGGAGGCCCTGGGGGCCTAGCTGCATGAGATATGGAGGCCCTGGGGGCCTGGTTGCAGGACACATGGAGGCCCTGGGGGGCTGGCTGCAGGACACATGGAGGCCCTGGGAGGTTGGCTGCATGACACATGGAGGCCCTGGGAGAGCTGGCTGCATGACACATGGAGGGGCTGGCTGCATGACACATGGAGGCCTGGAGGGGCTGACTGCATGACACATGGAGGCCCTGGGGGGGCTGGCTGCATTACACATGGAGGCCATGAGAGAGGGGGTGAGCTGGCTGCATGACACATGGAGGTACTGGGGGGGCTGGCTGCAAGATACATGGAGGCCTGGAGACGCTGGCTGCTTGACATAGAGGAGTATGGGGCTGCCTAATACAATATGAAGGTTTATGGGACTGCACTGTAATACATATAGGACTATGGCGGCTACATTATAATATCTGGAGGACTATGAAGGCTACTATATACATGGAGGACTATGGGGGTGCATTATAAAACATGGAGGACTGTGGTGCAGTATAATATATAGAGAACTATGGGTTGAATTATAATACATGGAGGACTATGGGAAATGCATTATAATACCTGGAGGACTATGGAGGTGCATTCTAATATATGAAAGGTTATGTGGGACCCTTTATACTATATGGAAGGCTATGTGGGGGCCATTATAGTATTTGGAGAACTATATACGAGGGGGGACAAAGATACAAGCATGGGATGGGAATATTTTGTGCTGAGGGAAAAAGGCTCTCTCCCTCAGCACCCAGCTTTCCCATACTCTGCTGTACATGTCTCAGCACCCAGCTTTCCCATGCTCTGATATGGGAAAGCTGTGTGCTGAGGGAATGATGTATAGCTGGATATCAGAACATGGGAAAACTGTGTGCTGATAGAGGGATTTCAGATCATGGGAAACCTGGATGTTGAGGGTAAGAACCAAGTGTCAGTATCATTATCCTGTACCCCGAGTGTCAGTGTCATTATCCCGTACCCTAAGTGTCGGTGTACGTGGAGGGGGGGCTCCGGTCCAAATTTTGCACCAGGGCCCATCAAACTCTAGTTACGCCACTGTATGTGGGGGCTCATACTGTATATAGAAAGGTTATGTGGAGGCTCACTGTATATAGAGAGGCCCAGTTTGAGCTCACCCTGTATATAGAGAGGCTATGTGGGAGCTCATGTTGTATATAAGGGGTTAAATGTGGGTTCATTCTGTATATAGGGGTTGGTGTGTGGGCAAAACGCACATCAGGATCTGGCACCATTCCAACAGGAGGAGAAGTTTACAGGTTGGTATTAAACATGTCTTGAATATTGCACCTTATGGATTAGTCTATATACCTTACTAGAGTTTATATACTTGCTAATAGACTTACACTGTATCATACATTTGCCTCTTTTGTATTTATACTACAGTAGCACTACTGACTTATTTACAAGTGTCATTCTCCTCCTGTTGTTATGTGCTGCCCCCTATATATTATTCTTTGCACTTTAGAAAGCCTCAATTCTTCCAAGAAAATTAATCTTTCATCGTTATAAAATGGCTATTTTTTCTTGTGTGTTGGCTCATATGGTATATAGAGAGATGTCAGCATACTTAATTCTGCTCAATATGAAATTATATACTGTAACTATTATCTTATATGAATACTAATTGTAATTAATATAATATTAATACTGAGCAAAATTAATTTCAGCTTTTTGGTTTGGCCCTCCACACCAGTCACGGTCTCTCTTGTGGACCTTGGGAAAATTAATTACCCACCCACTTATTCCATATTTTAAATGCTTTACTTTCATACGTTTATTGATCATAATGGAAAATCTACCGACCTTTTGAATAGTTTGCACATTTTCTACTAGCATTAGTAAAAAAAACCCAAAAAAAACAACCACTTTTTGCAGAAATATGAGTTTATGATGTAGTTTTGCTTTGTTAAAGCACCACTCCTGTGTTGTTGTTTTTTTTTTTTAATGCTGGAGTGGTGCTTTAAACCCAAATCTCCTGCTCCAGGTCTTAAACTCACCCTACTGCTTTTATCCATTTTTCGGCGTCACTCCAGTCCAGCAGCACCATATCACTAGAGATGAGTAAACCTGAGGTTTGATTTTAAAACCAAATACCAACTTAATAAATCAAGCTTCGGGGTCCGAATGCTTTACGTGCAAATTTCACTTGCGCGAGCAACACTGTGCTCAGGTACGTTTGGTGCTCAGCCAAGTGCGAGCCGCTTGCACACTGGGGGTAACAACAGCATGATCACTTGCAGTGTGCAACCCAAAAAATTGTTTGAAATAGCATGTTCACCCTCCCCCAGAAGTGATCTGCTTATGGCTGGCTATTTGTGGTTGGAGACTCAAACTGCCAATCAGTAACTTGCTCCAGGGTTCGGGTCAAGCTCGAGTCAGTGGAGGCTCGGCTTCTTGGCTACTGGCGAACCGAACCTCCATGGAACCACTCATCTCTAATCATGACTGTAACTTCAGACTGGCCGGAAGTTAGAAGTTACATCACAAACTCTTAATACAAGTCTAAGAGAACAAGAAAGAGGCCGTAGAGAGGCTCTCATAGACTTGTATTCAGTTGTGACCTCCGGCGCGCTCCATGAAACACTGGAGCAACTAGCAGGTCACAAAGTTTTAAATAACAACAGGATCAACGCTGAAAACAGATAAAGACATCAAAGGGTGAGTATAATACCGGGGGCAGAGGACTTAGATTTAAAACACCAAGCCAGCTGGGAAATGAGAAAAACCACTGGAGTGGTGCTTTAAACAGAATTAAAAAAAAAAAAAAAAAAGCTTGATATTTTCACGTTAACAAAATTTCAATGTTGAACACATAACCTCAAGAAAGCAAAGGGTATGTCATACACCTGCAGAATTCATCTACTGACTCCTTTTGAAAGAGTAAAAGCTATGTATAAGTTTGTTGATATAAAGTGCTGAAGAAAATTACACAAATGCACGTGTAAATATACCGCTATACACTGAGTTTCAATAAAATGCGATGCAAAGCATCTGAGCTAATGTTCACATAAATTATTACAATTGACACACCTAATGTATATTGCTTATATGGAATTATCTACATTTTTAGTTTACATGTCAAATGTAAAATGTTATTTGTTTTTTAACAAGGCATGGCCTGCTTTAGTCCAGACTCTTCTTAAAACACACCAATCACCAGGATTTTCCTATATAAACTAAAGCCAGTGCTATACTGGAGCTATCAGGCTGATTCTATACATATCTTTAGTTGTCAGCTAGGATAAATAGGTTTTGAAACACACGTAAAGTTCGTAAAATGAACAGTTTTTTGATTGGCAGCAGCTGCCGAGCACCTAATAGCTGGGGTGGGTTTTGATAGTGATTCCCACCCCCCGCCTATTCATACTCCCCCTATCTTATATTTATGCTAATTCCATTATAGAAGCCTTTTACTAATGGTTGTGGCTAGAAGGACCTTGCTGATGTCATACTCATGTGACCAGAAGGGGTGGGGCCTCAGTCAAGAGAAAAATAATGTTGCTTCCTGGATTCAGCTATGTTGGCTGAGGCCCCGCCCCTTCTAGTCACATGGGTATGACATCAGCAAGGTACTTCTAGTCACTTTGATTTAGCCACAACCATTAGTAAAAAGCTTCTATAATGGAATTAGCATAAATAAAAGATAAGGGGAGGAACAACAGGCAGGGGGGCAGAAATCACTATCAAAACCCACCCCAGCTATTACCTGCTCCAAAGCTGCTGCCAATCAAAAAGCTGCTCATTTTACAATCTTTACTTGCTTGTGTTTGAAAAACTATACATCCTAGCTGACAACTAAAGGCATGTATAGACTCAGCCTGATAGTGCTGGTATAGCACTGGCTTTAGGTTATATAGGAAAATCCTGGTGATTGGTGCGCTTTAAACAGCAGTGTATTATAGCCTTTCCTGGACTTACCAAAAATTTAAAGCGAACCTTTCACTTGGAAAATACAGTCGACAATGCAGTTTATAGAGCGGATAAATGTATAGGTTTGTAGGAAAATTTTCAGTATGATGTGTATTTTATTCAATTTAATCCCTGCTCCTTGTAGGTTTTGAAGCCAAGTGAGCGATCTTAGGCTATATGCGCATGCTGCAGTTTTGGTGCAGATATTTTCTGTATGAAATCTGCATCTTCTGTAAGAAAAAAACAATAAAAAACACGTATTTTTGGTGCATTTGTGGTGTCTTTTTGTACCATGCTTTTTTTTAATGAAGTCAATGGATTGAAGGGCTAAAAAAATCACAGGAAAAAACACACCAGCCGTTGACATGCTGTAAATTATTTTCTGCACCAAATTTACAAGCAAAAAATAAGAAATGTCTGCACTGCACTTCAAAATCCTCATTGACTTTGCTGGCATAAAGTTAGACATGTAGATTTGGGCCACAATCTGCACCAAATCTGCATCAAAAACCGCACCGTGCACACACAGCCTTAGGGTACCGTCACACTTTAGCGACGCAGCAGCGATCCCACCAGCGATCTGACCTGGTCAGGATCGCTGCTGCGTCGCTACATGGTCGCTGGTGAGCTGTCAAACAGGCAGATCTCACCAGCGACCAGTGACCAGCCCCCAGCCAGCAGCGACATGCAAGCGACGCTGCGCTTGCACGGAGCCGGCGTCTGGAAGCTGCAGAGACTGGTAACTAAGGTAAACATCGGGTATGGTTACGCGATGTTTACCTTAGTTACCAGCGCACACCACTTAGCTTAGCGTGTGCAGGGAGCAGGAGCCGGCACTGGCAGCGTGAGAGCTGCGGAGGCTGGTAACGAAGGTAAATATCGGGTAACCACCTTGGTTACCCGATGTTTACCTTGGTTACAGCTTACCGCAGGCTGACAGCGCCGGCTCCTGCTCCCTGCACATTCAGTTGTTGCTCTCTCGCTGTCACACAAAGCGATGTGTGCTTAACAGCGGGAGAGCAACAATAAAAAAAGAACCAGGGCTGTGTGTAACGAGCAGCGATCTCACAGCAGGGGCCAGATCACTGCTCTGTGTCACACACAGCGAGATCGCTAATGAGGTCACTGCTGCGTCACAAAAACCGTGACTCAGCAGCGATCTCAGTAGCGATCTCGCTGTGTGTGAAGTACCCCTAAAGGTCCAGTCACACTAAGCAACTTACCAGCGATCCCAACAACGATAGGGATCGCTGGTAAGTTGCTAGGAGGTTGCTGGTGAGATGTCACACTGCGACGCTCCAGCGATCCCACCAGCAACCTGACCTGGCAGGGATCGCTGGAGCGTGGCTACACGAGTTGCTGGTGAGCTCACCAGCAACCAGTGACCAGCCTCCACCGCCGCGTGGAAAATGCTGCGCTTGGTAACTAAGGTAACTATCGGGTAACCAACCCGATATTTACCTTGGTTACCAGCGCACGGAGCTACACGTGCAGAGAACAGGGAGCAGCGCACACCACTTAGCGCTGGCTCCCTGCTCTCCTAGTTACAGCACACATCGGGTTAATTTTCCCGATGTGTGCTGCAGCTAAATGTGCACAGAGCAGGGAGCAGCGCACAATGCTTAGCGCTGGCTCCCTGCTCTCCTAGCTACAGCACACATCGGGTTAATTACCCGATGTGTGCTGCAGCTACATGTGCACAGAGCAGGGAGCAGCGCACAATGCTTAGCGCTGGCTCCCTGCTCTCCTAGCTACAGCACACATCGGGTTAATTAACCCGATGTGTCCTGCAGCTACATGTGCACAGAGCAGGAGCCAGCACTGACAGTGAGAGCGGCGGAGGCTGGTAACAAAGGTAAATATCGGGTAACCAAGGACATGGCTTCTTGGTTACCCGATGTTTACTGTGGTTACCAGCCTCCGCAGAAGCCGGCTCCTGCTGCCTGCACATTTAGTTGTTGCTGTCTCGCTGTCACACACAGCGATCTGTGCTTCACAGCAGGACAGCAACAACTAAAAAATGGCCCAGGACATTCACCAACAACCAACAACCTCACAGCAGGGGCCAGGTTGTTGCTGGATGTCACACTAAGCAACATCGCTAGCAACGTCACAAAAGTTGTTCGTTAGCAGCGATGTTGCTAGCGATGTTGCTTAGTGTGACGGGGCCTTTACTCAGTGACGGATAGTGATCTGTGACTGCACACATATAAGAAAGGCTGCCAATCGTAAAAAGCACCGCTCACTTGACTGAGAGCAGGAATTCACTTGCATGCAGATTGGACTGCACTTTATCTTTAATTAACCATCACCAGACTAAATTATATTTTTTTTTAAGCAACAGAACTAGGTAAGAAAGAGGCTTAATTGAGCTTTATTAGGTCAGGGTTACAGATAATTGAAACTTATAAAAAAAAAAGCCATTTTTAATACAATAAAACGTGATTCACAAAAAAATAATTTTATCTTAACACCCTGTGACAATAAAAAATGTTACTCCTATTATAAAACAATAGACCCTGAAGTAGACAAAGAGGCAATGCCCTTAACATTTATTGGGGGTGGGGTGAGGGGGTCAGAATAATCCAAATTACAGATACACTTTTTTTATGTTATTACATTGTTTCTAATCTTCGTCTGTGACAAAAATTCTTCAAATGAAAGATTCATCTTTATCCAGGCGACGTCTAGTAGTGCCCAGTACACTCATCCATAAAGTAGGAAACACTACAGCGTTCAGTCCTGTCTAGTAGTGCTTTCTACTTTATGGGTAACTGCACTGTATGTCAGTCTTCATATCCGGCCAATTGTGTCTTCTCTCAGTTGATGTTGAATTTTAGTGTTTTAGAACAATTTAAATAAAAATATATTTTGGTATTCTAAGAAGAAAGCTTGAAGCAAAAGTTGTTCGTGAAATAATACAGAATTTGTATTGAGTAACCTCCAAACATGTAGTTTACATTGCTGTCTACTACTAATGTGAGACAAATTATATAACAATATTAATAATACATATATGTAAAGAATTCATTGTTACAGTAAGTCCTTCAATAGGGTATCCGTCATTTCCATAGATGTCTTGTAGCGTCCAGTACACTCATCCATAAAGTAGGAAACACTACAGCGTTGAGGCCTGTCTAGTAGTGCTTTCTACTTTATGGATGGCTGCACTGTATTTTCTGTATTTTCTATTTCTTCGTATAGTGTTTCCAAGATGGCTGACATCATGATGTTTTTCAATATCCAAGAACACTTACCAAAAGGAAGTTACCACGGCCAGAGTTGTTCAAGTTACTTCTAGAATTGTATATCTCCTGCGGAGAAAAAGGAATCAAGATTGTGATGTCAAGGGCATGTAGTGTGGACGTCCACATTGTATAACACTTACAAGAGGGAACTGTAAAAGTTTCAGCCCAACATGATAAAAACATGTAATATCTTTGGACACATCATATGAAGAGAGCAATCACTGGAGAAGGACATCATGCCCAGAAAAATAGAAGGAACAAGGCGAAGAGAAATATCAGCAAACCGATGGCTTAGTACTATCAAGATAACGGTGGAGAAGACCCTGGTGGACCTATCTAGGCTGGCACAAGATTGATCTTCCTACACAGCGTTCATCCACCAAGTCGCCATGGCTCAAGATCAAGCTGAAGGCCATTAAAATAAAGAACAAAATGTAAAAAAATCAATGTGATAAATTAAAATTAATAATTAATTTTGTGACTCAGTAATGTCATATAAGGTATAAGGCTGGACACATTAATTAAATGTACTATGTTGTGGATTTGTCTCTTGTCACCATAAAATGTTTTATAAAATATATAATGTACTATTTTTGTAAGCTGTAATCCAGCTATCCCCATTTATTGTGATGCGAGGCCCTATTAATTCAGCAAGTGTAGCACATAGACTGTGAGTCCTCGCAGGCAGGGTCCTCTCTCCTCCTGTATCAGTTTCTGCCTTGAAATGTTCACAATTATTGTACTTGTCTATGTATGCCACTTGTTCACGTGTAAAGCACCATGGAATAAATGGCGCTATAATAATAGATAATAATAATAGACATCACTTTATGAAAAAGTCATCAGATCTGTGAGTGTCTGTGCGGTTGTTAGACCATGTCAAACATTTGTCTTCAAGGGGAAATGGATGGACTAGCCAGCTTGGATTTGTTCCTACTGATTCATCATGTCTAGGCCCAAGATACGTGACGCAAGAGAAGATCGATGACCGGCAGCAACCTTCTTCCCAGATACT
The DNA here is from genome assembly GCF_048569485.1 of Anomaloglossus baeobatrachus. Classification (NCBI taxonomy): domain Eukaryota; kingdom Metazoa; phylum Chordata; class Amphibia; order Anura; family Aromobatidae; genus Anomaloglossus; species Anomaloglossus baeobatrachus. The sequence continues at coordinate 139,694,637 of NC_134354.1, read as the reverse complement.
CATATATTTATGCACTAAACTATGTTGGAAAAAGTGTAAAAAAAAAAATTGCTGGATCTTAACAAGAATTCTGGAAGTCAAAAATAAATACTGGATTCTGCAGGGGCGAAAAAGCTATATTTTTATTATCAGTCAGAAAAAGAAAAAAATATATTGAATTTTTCTAGTGTGCATTTTGGCAGCACTTCATAATCTGTTACTGTATTTAAGCAAATAAAAATAGAGGTCTATAGATAGTAGGGAAGCGATACACCTAAACTCTTTATATCCTAAGAACATTTACAAGTCTTCAAATATTTAGAAATAAGATTACACTTTTGCTTAGATGGTAGAACAAGGTTTTAAAGTGATTATGTTAACAAGAATTCACTTTTTTCAAACTCAAATCTAGTTAGGAAAAATTGTGCCACCATTTCTTATGATCTTTTAGAGTACTGTGTGCTTTCCTGCCCCCATTGTGTAACAGGTGTAAAGTCCCCACTTGGGGACCTCTAGTTTTTGAAGCCACATGAATATGATCCAGGTGGCATCTTCAACGGTTCTAAACTTCCTGAGCAGCTAAAATAAAAGTTCCATCAGTGATATGCACCACTAATCCTTTAAGACAGTTAGTCCGCACCCTATAAGTGAAGAGAAACTTTGCCTGTGTATCAGTTTGTCAGATCACCACCTCCCGCCATACAGGGTTTCACTTCTGTTTTTTTTTTCTCTGACTCATACAAGTCCTAATTCACGAAGCTTGTATCTTCAGCTAGAAAAGCACAAGACAGGAAATGGTGGCCATTATATGCACGCCATAAAAATACACTTTTCTTTATAGGCTTGAGAGACTATCTATAACATAAGTTACTACTTACTAGTCAGTTTATTGCCATGATGTTCAGTATAATGCAGATTTAAAAAGTTGGGTTGTTTTTCATCCATATATTTTTTTATGCTAAAATTGAGTTAACGAATTTGATACCAGCATTGCACCTTCACTACTGTAGAGGATTATACTAGATATAAGGACGAATGTAGCTTGTTTGTATCATTAAAATAAAGACATATGGGTCTTACTAAAATATTGTAATTCCCTGTACATCAATCATGTAATTACGTGTATTGCCAGTTACCAGAAGTCTAATGATACAGACAGATGAGCACTAGTGATTCCTTAATTTGAAAGAAATATCTATATTTACAAGAATGGCCTGCCTAATTCAAAGTAATGCAATATAATATATACAAAATACCCAAGCAAGTCAAAGATGATTAAAATACTCTTACCATACAGTGGTTTATGGTTAAAAAGTAATGGAAAAGAAAAGACAGCTCCATTATATAAAAGTAGTGTTACATTCAAGTATCGCTCAGCCCTTCATATTAAGAAAACAGGGACTTGTCCATGTAGGTATTAACATTTGTGTCTCATATCTGTTTATATCCTACAAGTAAAATATATCTTTGTACCGTGTTAGCCAGTAGAGATAAAAAAAATTGTTTAAAAGAACAGAGTTATCAGTTAGCCATTAAAAGGTATCAACCACTGAGGACTCTCTGTTCTTTTAAACAATTTTTTTATATCCTACAAGAAATACTTTGGCTGAATTCTTTCATTAATTTGCACATTAAACTTTGCTGAACTTGATTGTATTGGGGCAGGAAGGTGAAGAAGCATTTACAGACAGCATATCCACAGGGCTATCAAATGCCATCCTAGCCTACCTAACAGAAGTCCTTCCCGAAGAGTCATATGCACTAGATTGACGGCGTGTCTTACCCACTTTAAACAAATTCACGGGAGACGATGGCGATCTTTATTTTGCTAAAGAAAACTTTTGGATTGTATCTGCAAAAATTATTTAATTCCTGACACCACTATTTAAGAAACTTTCTAATTTTTTGTGTGTGATCGTCTGCTGCTTCATCTTAGCACTTTAATAGGGAAGTTGCAGTGTGACGCCCAATAACTAATGGCTCTTAGAATATATTACAATGGGTGGTGTTGCCAAGTGCTCAGGCAAAAAGTTGGCAAGAAATAATATATATATATATATATATACAATATATACAAAATATATGAGAGAAAAAGCCACGTTGGCTCGTGGTTTTTAAATTCATGTCTTAAATAAAGATGAAGATTTTTTTAACTCCATATTTAATGAATGTGCTGGCATTATCTCTCATATATTTAGATTATATTATACTATCTAGGAATGTGTTAGAAAGTAGATTTTTTTTTTATTTTTGCAATGTGAGCTTTCAGCATCATTTATGCAGAGAACATCTATATACTCTTTTCCCTTGAACTACACTGTAAGATGCCAAGTCATCCAGCAAGCGTATTTTACAGATCATGTGAAGAAAGCAATACAATCTGAAAAGATATCAGCTGAACATTGTTGTTTTTTTAATATAAGGAAGCTCTAACAAAACAGGGAGAACAGATGATCATTACCTAATACTTTAGAAACAATGTAAAACACTTCAGTTTAAAGATCTAAACCGCAGTATTAACTTTTACTATCAATATTTTCACGTGATCATTCGATTTAGGATATATGTCCTGATCACATTTAACTTTAGCAAGTTAGTTGTTTAATAAAAAAGAAAAAAAAAACACAAAAATAAACAAGATTGAGCTATCAAACCTACATAATGATAACTTAGTGCCTTAGTCCTTGTCTTAATGTATTCTCCCCCCATGCATAAACTTACTGTTTGCTGATTCGGTCGTAGGAGGTGCTCCTTCATAATCCAGTGCAGTTTGAGCATTGCCTTCACTGGGGACCGATGGGTAAAAGGATGGAAAGCAGGCCAACCTCCCCTTTTAACCTTTCCCAACGGCTAACGTCATTAACCACAGATAGAGGAACTAGATCTAACTCCACCCATGCACCATACAGCGAAACGTTAATGTCTGAAAAGGGGCCGCTGTGTGTCGCAAGTGATATCTTAAAGGAGTGACACAATCAATTAAAAAAAATAAAAATATTGGAAGATCTGGAAACATAGTGAAATGTAGTCGTAAATTTAGAGGAAGGCATCTGAAAATCCATTGCATTCATGGGAGATGTTTCATGTCTAGTAGGATTACTTTCACAATAAGTAAAACGTCTAATAAATATTCATAAATAAGGATAAAATGTACAGAGAATACTAGCTACAAAGTGCTGTATGCTACAGAAATCCACCATTAGAAGAGCTTGGTTTTAAAGTAAAGCCAAAAGGAAACCAGGCCTGGTACAGCCATTACACAACCTGGCCTACAGAGGTGTCTGGTGGAACACATGGGATTTACAAGAGTTCTATATTCCTGCTTTCCACACAAAGCCCAAAAGCAAACTGAAAAACTGATCTTTACTTCCTTGTGGTGAAACTCCAATGATTGCCAGATGACAATGAGCCTCATCCCTTATGTGTCACAATATAGAGATAACTATCAAACCCAACACAAGGAAAAGGAAGAAGAATCCAAGACAGCATGCAAAAAGCTGAAGATGAAGAAATAGCAGATCTATATACATAAAACATTGAGGTGTGCAATAGGGGGAAGGATTACAGTGACCGTCAGCACTTGTACATGGAAGCTGCTAAAGATACAACTTATCTCCTCAAGCAGCCTCCTCCACAACTTGCTGTGGTTTGCATTCACGGCAGTGTGGAGCAATGTGGGGGGTGGAAGAACACAATACAGTCAGGACATCGGACCCAAATAACTACAAAAACACTTAGTACACTGCAATTACACATGTATTGGAAAGCAAGTCTACTGGTTCGACTAGAAGTAACCAAATAATGAATGATGGGACCTTCCTTTATGCAGCCTGTGTTCTAATAACAGGTGGTTGGCATCTTTTTGGTTAAATATATCTGTTCAGGTTTGAAGACCGTATATAATGAAAAAATGTCAGGGAGAAAGGTGGGAAGTTGGTGACTAGGTCCTCCCTTATGTACGGTAAGGGACAATGATGGACATAAACAGAAGAGGGCCCTTGTGCAAGAACAATATATGGGCCCATTGTAGCTCAAGAGATTTTTTTATAATGCACATGTAGCACCCCTGAGGTACCAGGTGCCACAAAATGTAACTTGTGCAAACCCAAACCCCGGAATATCCGTGCCAGTCAACACACCAGCACCCTCAGGCCACATACACAACCCCACCACCAGACAGGGAGTCTGCCTAGCAACCGGTAAAAGGGATGGGCACTGATTGGATAGTCAACACCCAATCTGTAGGGAGAGACCCAGTGAGGGCGAGGGGTGAGTGGTCAGTTGGGAAGTTGGCGGTAAGAAGTCAAGGAGAGGTGGAAGTAGGGAGTTGATAGTGAAAGTACAGAAAGAAGGGAAAAGACCTGAAGTAACAACAGAATGCTGTGACAGGAGTGAGGGACTGTGGAGTAAGGAACCAGTACTCCAGGAACCGTGGGTTATCTGTGAAAGAGTAATATTGCAGGAATCGAGGGACGCCTGTGGAAGTCTGGAACGAAGGCTCACAGGATTCAGCACAAGGCGGGGTGCAGACCCTAGGACAGCGGGACACTTTTTGGTCAACTGTTAATTCTGCCAGGGGATCTCCAGGGTCCCTCACCAACACAAAGAGTCTGAAGCATCAGTAGCAAAGAAGGTACCAGGGATTGAACCACCTTAAATAGTCCAGGCTTCCTGCAATAAGAGTAAGACTGAAACGGAGGGGTTCCCCAGAAGCTCTAGGCCTCGGGAGCCTAATACAAACAAGTGTGCACGGAGGACAGCTAACCCAGGTCACAGCTGGCACGGAGAACAAGGGGTGCGAGAACACCTGTAACCGCCACCAGCGGGTCCAGGTACCAGCCACAAGTTAAAGGCAAGTTGAAACTGCAATACCTGTGTGGACTGTTTCCTTCTCACCTCCGTATCCGTACACTGACTGTCTCCTTCCATTGCCCCCTCATCATCTGCTGCTGTGGCCTAGCCCTGTTTGCGGAGGGCCCAAAACATCTAAGCTGCACTATTCCACCAGCCCCAGCAGACCCTGCAGCGGCGGCCTCAATAACCTGGCCGCACACCGCAAGTGGCGTAGTCAAGAACTTCTTTAATTTTATTTCCTTTTTATTTTTCACCCCTTTTTTTATCGGACCGACACCCAGGGTTTCGGAATCGGGCATCGGCCGCGACCACGACTGTTCCCCCCTTGTGCACCGCACGCCTAGGACCAAGTACCCCACAGCCCCTGGGGCGTCACACACATTTCCACTTTTGAAGTAGGTAGTGACCCCTTACCTATTGGGCCTCTGTGCGGCCTCACAAGTTGCGCTGGCGAAAGGGTTTAGAGAAGGGCGAACAGAAACTGCTATAAAACCCATATTAACATTGAAGGTAGAAAATAAATTAAATAAAATGATTGTAAGCTAGCGGGCAGGACCCTCACTGCTCTTGGTAATTGCAGAACTATGTGTACCTCTAGGGCCATGTTCACACGTTCAGTATTTGGTGAGTTTTTTTACTTCAGTATCTGTAAGCCAAAACTAGGAGTGGGTGATAAATACAGAAGTGTTTCTCATGTTTCTATTATACTTTTCCTCTAATTGTTCCACTCCTGTTTTTGGCCTCCAAATACTGAGGTAAAACACTCACCAAATACTCAATGTGGGCACGTGGCCTAAAGGGTACTTTGCACACTACGACATCGCAGGTGCGATGTCGGTGGGGTCATGTCGAAAGTGACGCACTTCCTGCGTCGCTCTCGACATCGTAGTGTGTAAATCCTAGATGATACGATTAACGAGCGCAAAAGCGTCAGAATCGTATCATCGGTGTAGTGTCAGCGAATTCCATAATTACCTTGCTGCGACGGTCCGATGTTGTTCCTCGTTCCTGCGGCAGCACACATCGCTGTGTGTGAAGTCGCAGGAGCGAGGAACATTTCCTACCTCCTTCACCGCGGCTCCTGTCGGTTATGCGGAAGGAAGGAGGTGGGCGGGATGTTTACGTCCCGCTCATCTCCGCCCCTACGCTTCTATTGGCCGCCTGCTGTGTGACGTCAGTATGACGCCGCACGTCCCGCCCCCTTAATAAGGAAGCAGGTCGCCGGCCAGATTTTTTTGTAGAATGTACCAAACTGTTGATTTGATCACACATTACATTTCTCTTATCTCTGATGCATTTCTTTTTGTAGTCACCCTAATGATGGTCTGTTTCTCTTCCACTGAGCGCTCTTTTGACCGCATGTTGTGGGCAGAGGCGGATTATAATGAGGGCAATCTGGGCTACCACCTGGGGCCCAAAGTTCCATGGGGCCCATGTTCCGAAATGTAATTTGCCCCCATTATAATCTGCATGAAACTAGGGCTGCCACCAGAGCATTACAACCATGACTGGTGTACCGAGTACGGTGAAGAGGGGAGGCCTGGGGTAATTACATAGTTTTATCTAGCCCTGGCCAGGCCCCCTTTTCACCGGACCCGTGGGCGGGACTGTACCTTTAAATCTTCCTGTCTTGCCACTTTCGACGTGGCTACGCAGCACACATGGTGAGGTCCTGGCAGATTATCTGCGTGAAGAGGATTTATGGAAGAGTATATGATATAAGAAGCTGAGGGGGGGGGGGTGTCTGAGCTGTGTATACTATAAGAAGCTGAGGGGGGTCTGAGCTGTGTATAATATAAGAAGCTGAGGGGGGTCTGAGCTGTGTATATTATAATTAGTTGAGGGGGGGTCTGAGCTGTGTATATTATAAGAAGCTGAGGGATCTGAGCTGTGTATATTATAAAAAGCTAAGGGAGGTCAGGGTCTGCTATACTGTGCACTTTGGTGGGCTGGATGGAGGACTAATAGATGGTCTGTAGCTGTGTATGATATATGAAGCTGAGTGGGGTCTGAGCTGTGTATATTATAAGAAGCTGAGGGTGGACTGAGCTGTGTATATTATAAGAAGTTGAGCGGTGTCTCAGCTGTGTATATTATAAAAAGCTGAGGGGGGTCTGAGCTGTGTATATTATATGAAGCTGAGGGGGGTCTGAGCTGTGTATGTTATAAGAAGCTGAGGGGGGGTCTGAGCTGTGTATATCATAAGAAGCTGAGGGGGTTTTGGGCAGTGTATATCATAAGCTGAGGGCGTCTGAGCCGTGTATATTACAAGAAGCTGAGGGGGGTCTGAGCTGTGTATATCATAAGAAACTGAGGGGGGGGGTCTGAGCTGGGTATATTATAAGAAGCTGAGGGGGGGTCTAAGCTGTGTATGTTATAAGAAGCTGACGGGGGGGGGTCTGGGCTGTGTATATCATAAGAAGCTGAGGGGGGTCTGAGTTGTGTATATCATAAGAAGCTGAGGGGGGTCTGGACTGTGTATATTGGAAGAAGATGAGGGGGTCTCAGCTGTGTATATTAGAAGAAGCTGAGGGGGGTCTATGCTGTGTATATTATAAGAAGCTGAGAGGGGTCTGAGCTGTATATATTATGAGAAGCTGAGGGGGGTCTGAACAGTGTATATTATAAGAAGCTGAGGGGGGTCTGAGCTGTTTATATTATAAGAAGCTGAGGGGTTTCTCAGCTGTGCATATTATAAGAAGCTGAGTGGGGGGTCTGGGCTGTGTATATCATATTAAGCGGAGAGGGGTCTGGGCTGTGTATATTGTAAGAAGCTGAGAGGTGGTCCGAGCTCTGAATATTATAAGAAGCCGAGGGGGGTCTGAGCTGTGTATATTATAAGAAGCTGAGGGAGGTCTGAGCTGTGTATATTAGAAGAAGCTGATGGGGGGTGTTCTGAGCTGTGTATATTATAAGAAGCTGAGGGGTGGTCTGAGCTGTGTATATTATATGAAGCTGAGAGGGGTCTGAGCTGTGTATATTATAAGAAGTTGAGGGAGGTCTGAGCTGTATATATTAGAAGAACCTGAGGGGGGGGGTTTGAGCTGTGTATATTATAAGAAGCTGATGGGGGTCTGGGCTGTATATATTATGAGAAGCTGAGGGATGGTCTGAGCTGTGTATATTATAAGAAGCTGAGAGGGGTCTGGGCTGTGTATATCATATGAAGCTGAGAGGGGTCTGGGCTGTGTATATTATAAGAAGCTGAGGGGGGGTCCGAGCTCTGAATATTATAAGAAGCCGAGGGGGATCTGAGCTGTGTATATTATAAGAAGTTGAGGGAGGTCTGAGCTGTGTATATTAGAAGAAGCTGAGGGGGGTTTGAGCTGTGTATATTATAATAAGCTGAGGGGGGGTGTTCTGAGCTGTGTATATTATAAGAAGCTGAGGGGTGGTCTGAGCTGTGTATATTATATGAAGCTGAGAGGGGTCTGAGCTGTGTATATTATAAGAAGCTGAGGGGGGGTTCTGAGCTGTGTATATTATAAGAAGCTGAGGGGGGTCTGAGCAGTGTATATTATAAGAAGCTGAGGGGTGGGGTGATCTGAGCTGTGTATATTATATGAAGCTCAGGGGGGTCTGAGCTGTGTATATTATAAGAAGCTGTGGGGGGTCTGAGCTGTGTATATTATAAGAAGCTGAGGGGTGGGGTGATCTGAGCTGTGTATGTTATATGAAGCTCAGGGGGGTCTGAGCTGTGTATATTATAAGAAGCTGTGGGGGGTCTGAGCTGTGTATATTATAAGAAGCTGAGGGGGATCTAGGCTGTGTATATCATATGAAGCTGAGGGGGGTCTGGGCTGTGTATGTTATAAGAAGCTGAGGGGGGTCTGAGTTCTGAATATTATAAGAAGCTGAGGGGGTTTCTTAGCTTGGATACAGAGCGCCACACGACTCAGGCTTAGCGGCCCCCTGAGCTTGGATATAGAGCACCACTGCACATGCTGCTTCTATGCATTCAAACCACGGTCACTGTTTCACAGTCTGGAGTCACATAGGGCAACATAGGGTCCGGTCTGTGAGCCAAAACAGGATCCGGTGGGCGAAGATCAGGCTAAGATCCGGTATTTGGTCATAGACTCATAATAGAGTCCTGATGCAGATTTTTAACGGGTTAAAAAAATGTTGCATGCAATGTTTTTTTGACTCCATTAAAATACTGATCCAAAAGGGATCCAGTCTAATGCGGCATACTTTATAATGTATGTCTATAGGAGCCGGATCCGATTTCAACAGATCATGTCTGCTCCGGTAAAACCGGATCCGGTACACCTACTGAGCATGCGAGGAAAACCCACAGGGAGCTAGGGGGCTGCAATATGTGATTTTAAAACAAGAGACTTGAGACTTACCAGTCTCCGTAGCTTCTGGCATGCTGCTTCTGGGCCGCTCATTAAGCTCATACAGGCCCATACATTATTAATACCGTGAGTTAAGAGTTAAAAAATAGACGGAGTGAAATCATTTATTAGACTACATTCACACGACCGTTCCGTTTTTGCGGTCCGTAAAAAAACAGTCCTGTTTTTCCCACGGATCCCTGTGACATTTGTGTGACAACCGCATCCATTACATTACGTTCCATATATGGTCCGTGTGACTTCTGTTTTTTTTTGCGGACTGCAAACGGGAGGGTTACATACAGTCCACAGTATCTGGCCAGATGCTCGTCCTCATATAAAGTCTATGGGGAGCAGAATCCGGCGCAAACGGGTAGGAGCAAGCACTACATACTCACCGATCACCAGGGCGGCTCACACTGCTCCCGCGGCAGCTTTCGTTTTCCTGAGCATTAGCCTCATTACATATTCACTGCTTCCCTCGCTCACTGGCGTCTGTTATTGGTTGCAACCAATCACAGCCACCAGTAGGCGGGTCTATATCATATGGTACAATAAATAAATAATTTTAATAAAACGGCGTGCAGTCCCCCCAATTTTGATACCCAGCCAAGATAAAGCCTCACAGCTGGGGGCTGGTATTCTCAGGCTGGGGAGACCCACATTATTGGGAGCCCCCAGCCTAAAAATATCAGCCAGCAGCCAGCTGGAATTGCCGCATCCATTAGATGTGACAGTCCCGGGACTTTACCCGGCTCATCCCGTTGCCCTGGTGTGGTGGCAAACGGAGTAATATATGGGCTTGATACCAGCTGTGTAATGTCACCTGACATCAAGCCCAAAGGTAAGTGATGTCATGACATCTATCAGATACCCGACATCACTAACCCAGTCAGTAATAAAAAAAAAATAGACAACAAAAAACTTTTTATTTGAAAAAAACACTCCCCAAAACATTCCTTCTTTCACCAATTTATTGAAAAGAAAAATCAAATCTGGGTCTGGCGTAATCCAATAAGGGGGTCCAACGACGATCCATACCAAACTCACTGTCCCAGTCAATAAAGAACAGAATGTCCTCCATTGGCTGGGAAAGCAGTGCTGTGACCTGAGCTAACATCATTAAGTCAGTCCAGGTCACCGCAGGGCATAACGAGTGCTGACGTCATGAGGTTAGCTAGGAACATTACCTGCGGTGATGGACGCCGCTGCACTCCTGACGTCAGCACTCGCCACTGACTTCCTTTGTCCACTGCATTCACAAGTGAAGTATCGCGAGCCGCCACATGACGTCACCGCTAGTCACAGTCTTGGGCCGCTTGTGAGACTTGATGTGAGTACATGGGGGGCACGGACGTCAGTGACAAACGCTGACGTCAGGAGTGCTTCCATGTGTCTTCCAGGGAATTTGCGGACCCATTGACTTGTATTGTTTCACGGTCTGCAATTACGGAACAGAATAGGACATGTTCCATAATAACGGAAGGGAGATACGGACTCCAAGGTGTTTTTTGTAGGAAGTGATGGCACATAGAAGTGCTTCTGTGTGCCATCCGATACTACACAGAACACATTGAAAAGATGGTCTTGTCAGTAGTTCAGCAACAAAACAAAAACTGACCAGGACAGACGGAACGGTCATCTGAATGAGCCCTTAGAAATAACACAGACCAAAAGCATTTACTCAGAAGTAAACACATATTACCTCCTCTGATAATAATCCACGAGAGGTCCTGCAAAGCAACTCGGCTCTGCTACATATGATGAACAATGACAGGTGGCCGGGAGCAGTGACCTTAGTGAAATGCAGTGAATATTCATGAGCTATAAAGAGTGGCCCGAAAGCAAGGTGAGAGAAGTGTACAGCAAAAAAGCAGGCAAAACTGGACTGTCCTGTATTCTACCAGGTCCAGCAATCTGATCCGGTTTAATACCGGTATGGTATCATACGGTTTAAGGGCATAAACCGTATCCAGTCATATGCAGTTTTTGCCCCAAAACACCAGATCTCTGTCAGAGTTTAAAAAATGCTGGTGTAAAGCCAGCCTTAGGAAAGTAGACGGACACTTTAAAGGGAACCTGTCAAGTTGGATAATGCTATTAATCTGCAGATGTAGGTTTAATCTGCATGTTATTAGTCTTAGCAAGGTGTCCGATCATTCCCTGAGCATCAATGCAGAGCCAGCTGTCAGTTAGTGCCAGGGCTTCCAGCAACCACTCCCAGTCCTGTGTGCTGCAACTGGAGGTGCTTCATATTTATTAGATTAGTGGATGGTTTTTAGGTTATAGTTTTGGCAACTATTTTTCAGAAATCTGTTTCAGGTGTATAATGATGAACCCGTCACATGATCAGTCATATGACCCATGTGTAGGGATGGGGGGCCCACAGATCCTGAACAGCCTGTGGCCCTGGATACCCTTAATCTGCCCCTGGTTGTGGGTTCATAGCAACAGCTTCCAAATGCAAATGCCACTCTTGGAATCAGCTCCAGAACTTTTATCTGCTTAAATGATGGTGGATTAATTAAGGTGTAGCCCATATAGCCCATTAAAGAGCTTTTGAGAAAATTGTCCAATTACTTTTGGTCCCTTGAAAAGAGCTGTAATTCCTAAACCCTTCTAGAAATTAGGATGTGAATACCCTCAAATAAAAGATGAGTATTAACTTTAAAACTATATTGATTATATAACTATCTTGAATATGTTTTGGTAAACAGCTAAAATGGCAAAACTTGAATTACTGTCCAAATTTTTCTGGACCTAATTGTATGTGAAAAAATGGTACCTGTGTCATTAGTATTTTGGTTAAGTGAGTCATCCGTGTGTCCATTTTTACCATCAGTTATCAGTGTTTTTTTCCAGTATGAATAAAGAGAAAATTAAATTACAAAATTTCTTCTATACTTTTCAGTATTAAACATGTACAGCACATGATTACACACTGATACCATTCATGTGCTGTACGTGTTTTGTATTGGCCCTTGTCACCGATGCTGCTCGTAAAAAACAGACATGTTTTCATGTAGTCTGTGTAAAAACTTCACAATTTCTCAGGACCCCAGTCTATTACGGGCCCCAGCAGTTGTATTCCAAGGTTCAGATAGATTAAGAACCTTTGCTGAGTTCACAGTCATGTGACCGCAGATCTCTTAATTGCAGGAGTCTAAAAGAACTGAACAGGAGACAGGCTGGTATACAGGACTGGCATCAGGGGGAGGGGAGAGCAAACTGGGAAACTGCACAGGGCCCCATTCTCCTAGAGGTCCCAGTGTTAATATCCTGATGATAATAGTGCAAAACCTTTGTGACATCACATCATGTGACGAAAGGTCATTGCAGGAATCTTAAAGAGGTTGATTCACTACTCTGTAATAGTGGCCACATCTCTGTAAAACTGATAGGGAAGACTTTTTCTATATACCTTATTCAGCCAATTCTGTCTCTGAGTGGCGCTATTGTGGTCCGCTCAGCCCCATGAAGTGACCCCTGGGGCTCCATGACCTCTGACATCCAGTGATGTCATGTCAAGTTCCAGTTGACCCGACATCACTGAGGCGGCCCCAGTCTCCCTGAGTGACTGGGCTGTGGGCGGTGTTTCATTGCTCTTCACAGCCCAGCATCGCTTCTGATGGACAGATGGATGGATAGATAATAGATAAATAAATAGATGATAGATAAGAGACATATAGATGATAGATAGAAGGATAGATATATAGATAACAGCTAGATATACACACACGTGTTACATACAGGATTTGGAGAGTTATGTTGATGTTCCAGAATGAGATATGACTATACGTGAATAAATGTTGATTTCTTTTGTTCAAAAATAAATGCGGATTGTTGTTCACTGGAAAAAAATAAGGCATCCCCTGAAAAAAAGCCCGAGCCCATTTTTCAGCCCAAAAAATAATATAAGTCCCTGTGTTATTTTTTTGGGAAATACGGTAGCTATACACGCGTGGCCTTACTTACAAATTTTCACTATTGACTTTTAGTGAACTCCTTATTCAGATGATTCATCCAGCAGATTTCACCAGTTTTCTGGCATAACGCTTCTTGAAATTTTGCAAGAAGTAGTTCTACTTTTTAGAGTTTTACCACAGTCTCAGTCAACAAATCCCACATTTTGAGAAGAGTGTGGGGGCCTGACCAGGAGAGGGCTGATCAAGCACACCTGCCCAATTCACCATAATTTACACTGCAAAAGTGGTGTGAATTACAAAAGAGGTGTTCTCCAGTTCCTGTGATATCATATGGCAGTTACAAAATGCTCCAAATTCATTAAGTGCTAACCTCTTCTAAAAATACTAGTCTCTAAGATAAAATAAAAAAAAAACATATTCACCTCTGGTCCAGCAATGTTGGCTGAGTGTCTCCCGGCAGTAATGTAACATTGATATGACAAGTGACCACTGGAGCCCATCAGCAGCTGCTGATAGCCGTCAGCATTCATGTGACACATATCTGACATAGTGCTGGACGTGACTGTGCTTTATTAAGTTTATCTGGACCACTTTAGCATTTAAAGGTGTTGTCATTATATTGATGATCTTTCTTTTGGGTAGATCATCAATATCACAGCAGTGGTGGTGCGATACCCGGCACTCTCGCTAATCAGCTGCTCTTGGTGTGATCAGCTGTTGAGCACAGCACAACTTCATTTAGTATAGTGGCCACAGACCGGGGACTGCACATCTGCCCCTAACCAAATAGGGCCAAATAGCCAGCAGGTCACAACCTGCAGAAGACAACCGCTGCGGCGTCGAGAACAGAAGACAATGGTGGCAAGTATGCATATTACTAGGGCCAAGGCACATGCATTAGTGATATCTACAAAGAAATTAAAAAAAGCCATGGAACACTTCATTAAACTGATGTCTGAATTACCAAACTTAAGCAATTGGAGCCATATTGCCTCTCTGAGGAGGCCTACGTCTAATGAAGAACATCTTCATGAGACAATGAAATCTGTTACTATTGTCATACATAAAAACCTTTCTATTCCTTACCATACAGTTGTCTTATATATCCTTTTTACACGCTATGATTATTGCGATAAACAGTGACGTTTTTACTCATGTCAGGTCAATTTTATAGTAAATGGAACAAATTTAGGCTAACTTTACCATTAAGTTGACCATTTAGGCTAAATTCCCACTAAGAGTTTTTCCACACTGTATTTTGCAGCGTTCTACTGTTCCTGCATTATATAAATATCATGCCCATTGTACTTTTTTTTTTTTAACAAAGCATAAAGTGACCTGCGATGTGTTTTTAAAATCAGCAACAGTTAACTTTTTCTTCTGGAAATACGTTTAATTTGTGGATTTTCCCAATAGATTTGAATGAGATGAGGAAAACCTCTGGTGAAAAAAATGCAGATGCGTCTTTAGTGCGTTGGTGCAGCTGAAATGCACCAAAGACGAACATATTCCGAAAGTGACTATCAGTAAAGCTTTATCACAGCTAAGTAACAGCAGTAACAAAGCAGTTTTATTCAAAACATGACAAAAAAAACCCAACACAATGGTTGTGTGCGCATGGTGCGGGTTTTTTTTTTTAATGAAAATTTGGTGCAGAATGTGGCCCAGATCTGCATGTCTATCTTTATTCCAGCAAAGTCAATGAGAATTCTGAAGTGCTGCGCACACGTTGCTTATTTTTTCCTTGCAGATATGGTGCAGAAAATGATCTGCAGCATGTCAATTGTTGGTGCATTTTTTCGCACTTCCAGCCATCGACATCATTAAGAAAAATGCATGGCACAAAGACGCATGCATTTTTTTGGTGTGTTTTTCTGGCAGAAGGTGCAAATTTGATGCAGAAAATTTCAGCACTAAATCTGCAACATGCGCATATAACCTAAAATAATGAAAAAATGCAAGTAACCTAATTGTGCGACATGGTGCAGAAAATCTGTAACATAAAACTCATCAAACACTCTTCATTCCCACAATGTTTGCTGTTTTAGGTTGCAAATGTTCTGCTAGATTTCTGTACCATTTAGGCTAGTTTCACACTTGCTTTTTTTTCCTTCAGTCGCAATCCACCGTTTTGGAAAACAGCGGAATCCGTTGACGGATTCCGCTGCTTCCCATAGACTTGTATGGACGACGGATTGCGACTGATGGACCTGCGTTGCTTCCGCTGGCAGACGCTGCGTTGCTTCTGTCGGGCGGAAGGAACGCAGCATGTAACGTTTTTTGAGCAGCGGAATCCTTTATTTTTTCACTGCGCATGCTCTTTTTTTTTTTTTTTAAATCACAGAAACTTTGTTTTGTCTCTCGGTGGCCGAACGATCAGCTGATCGCCTAGCAGCCGGCTTTTGAGAGCGCTCAGTTGATCGCCCAGCAGCCGGCTTTTGAGAGCGCTCAGCTGATCGCCCAGCAGCCGGCTTTTGAGAGCGCTCAGCTGATCGCCTGCCAGCCGACTTTTAGAGCGCATAGCTGATCGCCCGGCAGCCGGCTTTTGAGAGCGATCAGCTGATCGGCCAGCAGCCGGCTTTTGAGAGCGATCAGCTGATCACCTGGCAGCCGGGTGATCAGCTGATCGTTCACAATAGTCTGCCGCCGGTAAAACTGTAATAAAAAAAAAAAAGAAGATTCCGTTGTTTTGTACAATCTGTTGTACCACTATATGCAACGCATCCGTTACATCCGTCACACAACGCAATGCGATGGATGCCGTTCAACGCAAGTGTGAAACTAGCCTTAGCTAAATTAGGTTACTTGCATTTTTTCTTTAGTTTTGTCTGTTTTTTTGTCATATTTTAAATACAACTGCTTTTAGATACTTCCTGTTACTTGGTGTTGGTTGACTTTACCAGTAAAGTTTTATCAAGTGTTTAATCACGGATCTGTGAACGAGGCCTTACATCAAAAAGTAGCCAAATAGCAGCTGGAAATGCAATAATGGATCAGGGCTAAAAATCTACAACACATCACTGAAGAGCTGTGTCCTTTTCATTTAGTTGCTGTTAATTTGTGTAGGTAATGAGGACTCTTGATGTGATTTGAAACCTTTTGTAATTTTGCAGAAAAATCAACTAATATTTCTTGTATCTTTTTTTAAAAAAAAAATCTTGGAAGGATGCAGCCAAACTCAGGAGGAAAATTGTGTCTGTACTTGTGGGGTGCAAGTACATGGCACTGGACAGCCAGCTTCATCTAATAGTATGAGCTTCACCAAAGGGTGATGCACTACACGTAAATGTGTGACTGGCACATTTATATATACATTATATTTATATATATATATACACATATATACATATATATTTAAACCATTACCTGTGTACATTTTAATATTAAGACTGTGCCCAAAAAGAGTTTTTGAAGCTATATAAAAAAAAATGAAATGCAGCTTCCTACAGTTCTAGCAAAGACCTCATGCATACTGTGCTTTTTGTCTTCTTTACGCTGCTTAAAGAAACCCTGACAAAAGAAATTGACTGAGGTGAATCTATTAACCCTTTCAAGACACATATACGTCATATGCTGTGCTCCTGCCTAGCAGATGACGGCTGATTTAATCAACCATTATGTGACTTTAAAGGGAACCTGTCAGGTGCATTATGCACCCAGAACCACAAGCAGTTCCGGTTGCATATTGCTAATCCCTGCCTAACTGCCCCTGTATACACTAGCATAGATCTTTATAAAAAGTATTTCTAAACATCCTTTATATTATGCTAATGAGCGCAGGGACTAGGCCCAAGGGCGTTATATCCTAGTCGCCCTCTTAGCATGTTAGCACGCCCACAGGGGCGTACTAACATGCTATTCAATGCAGCGTCACTAGCGTCACCGCGAATACAAGTACAAGCCTCACCGCTAGTGACGCTGTATTGAATAGCATGTTAGTACGCCCCTGTGGGCGTGCTAACATGCTAAGAGGGCGGCTAGGATATCACTACAGAACACTATCTTTTGAAGCCTGAAGACTGAACTTATGAGCAGTTTGTCTTTTTGACATAAAAATGCCGATGTTCATTCTTTTGAGTGTTTTTTCAGACGGATTGTGTAGACACCCTTAGACTATGTGCGCACGTGTGCGTTTTTCATGCCTTTATGCTGCGTATTGCAATGCATTTGTCCTGCATCCCCAGCACAATCTATGAAGATTGTGCATAATCCATCCGCACGTTGCGTTTGAGAGCGCAGTGATTTGCATGCTGAAATTTTGATCCAAATCGCTGCTCTTAAAAAACCAACATGTCACTTATTTGGTGCGCTTTGAATCCTGCTCCCACTCTGTCTATGGGAGAGGCAGCATCCCGAGCGCATGAAATCGGCATCTGTTCTGCAGACACACTGGATCTATTATGCAGTGTTTCTGCAGCGATTTGAAGCGCACATGCACTGCCAAATCGCTGCAGATTTTTCAGCACGTACGTGCGCACATAGCCTAAAGGCCACTTTACACACAGAGATAAATCTTTGGCAGATCTGTGGTTGCAGTGAAATCATGGACATATTGTTCCATTTGTACACAGCCACAAAACTGGCACTGATTGTCCACAATTTCACTGCAACCAAAGATCTGCCGCAGATTTATCTCTGTGTGTAAAGTGGCCTTTACACTACATTCACTCATCTGTGGGAGAAATAGACTAGTTTTTCATAGGTGTGATCCTCGTTGCACTTGGGTTTTCCCCCCACTAAAGACGTCTTTGTTCAAGGCCAATAAAAGGTATTTTGCTCCCTTTTTTAAATCAAATTGATCACTAAGCAGGGAATCCATATGAACAGATGGAAAGCTGAAGTATTAGGGCTGCTTCTCACTTGCGAGTTTCTCGCAGTAGAGCAATGCGAGAAAAACTCGCATTGGAATCGGACACATGTTAGTCAATGATTCAGCTCTCATCTGCGATTTTTTTCTCAGTCCAAATCGGACTGAGAAAAAAAATCGCAGCATGCTGCTTTTATGAGAGTTTCTCACACCATTTTTCTCAATGATTTCCTATGGAAGCGTGTTTAAAGAAGGATCACACACGCACATCAGCGTTCCTATTTGCGAGTGTGGCAGTCATTCATTATTCAACAGCTGATTGTGACAGCACATTTCTAAAGGTTAATTAAATGACATGTGTAGTCTCTTTTAGCTAATTAAGATGTTGCAGGAAACTAGCATCGCAAACGCGACACACACGCGTCGCACACGTGAGCAAAAAGGATCGCAGTTGCGTTGAAATCGGTCCTAACGTGAACTAAAATCAGCCGAGTAATTTTCAGCCCAGTCGGACCGATTTTACTCGCATAGATGTGTTTCCAGCCTTACAATTGCATAGATCCCCATTGACCTGTATGGCCTAATCCAATCCACACACACTGTTCGGGCTGCTTCTCACTTGCGAGTTTCTCGCAGTAGAGCAATGCGAGAAAAACTCGCATTGAAATCGGACACATGTTAGTCAATGATTCAGCTCTCATCTGCGATTTTTTTCTCAGTCCAAATCGGACCGAGAAAAAAATCGCAGCATGCTGCTTTTTTGCGAGTTTCTCGCACCATTTGTCCCAATGATTTCCTATGGAAGGGGATTAAAAGTAGCATCACACACGCGCACCAGCGTTCACATTTGCGAGTGTGGCAGTAACTTCGCTCATTAGATGAATGTGACAGCACATTCCCATAGATAAATTAAATGACACATGTGTAATAGCTTTTATCTAATTAAGATGTTGCATGAAACTAGCATCGCAATCGCAACACACACGCGAGCAAAAAGCATCGCACTTGCGTTGCACTCGCACCTAACGTGAACTAAAATCAGCCGAGTTTTTTTCAGCCCAGTCGGACCGATTTTACTCGCATAGATGTGTTTCCACCCTTCAGAATAGGATCTGCTCAGTCTCAGGCATCTCACACTCAGATCTGTGATTTTTACGGATGTGTATAGATCTATGAAGGTCTATGTGTTGTCCAAGGAAAATACACAAGACAGTACATGGACATTATACAAAGATAAGTAATGGTAGAAAAGTGTAAGAAAAATCATCAGATCTTCATCCGTATTGCAATCATTGGCATACTTGTATTATCAGGGACCGGAAGTGACTGGGCATGACCGGCTGGAATTAGGGGGTGGGAGCGAAGATACTGGGCATGGCTGCCCAGACTTCGTGAACAATTTTCAAGTCCATGTAGGTGTTTATAATAGAAAGGGGAGGGGGGGTCTGGGGATAAGATCTCAAGAGAGGAGGGGGCAAAGCCCCCCCTTGCATTACCGAATCGGCATGCTTGCGGCTTAGGCCAGGTACACATATCCGGCTTTTCGCCGGTTAGACGGATGCGGCACACGCCAGTACAGTGTATACAGTACACTGGCAGCGCAACAAGCGCCGGTCACATGCTCTCATGTGACCGGAAGTTGCGGCGCTGCCACTGTACTGTATCGTACTGTACTGGCGTGCGCCGCATCCGTCAAACCGGCAAAAAGCCGGATATGTGTACCTGGCCTTAGTTGGTGTGCGTGATGCTAGTCTTGGTGGGCCTGGCCTGGCATGCAGTCCATAACAGGCTTTCATAATGCCTATAGCCCCCTCTCTGGGGGTCTTACCGACAGACCCTCGCTTCTATTATAAACAACTCCATACCTACATGGACTTAAAAATTAACGTTAACCAAGTCTGGGTGGCCACGCCCACTAACTCAGGGGTGGCCACGCACACTAACACGCCCACTAACTCAGCTCCCGCCCACAAACTCCATGCCCAGTCACTTCCGGTCCCGGATACAAGTATGGCCAATCATTGTTATACACCAAGTTTACAATGTACATGATAAAATAGTTTCCTATGTTAAATATTGTCATGTAGCTGTACTATGTACACGATCCAGTTTATTTTTTGTTCATAAACTTAAATAGGTGAGCCTTATCCAAAATAATGAGGACTAGTGCATGCAGCAGCCGAGTGTTCATGTGAAGACTGTCATATGAACTATTGAATTACATTGGTCACTGTGATATCCGATCTTAGCACAGAGCATACATCCTTATAATACGCTCATCTGAATGAGCACTTTTGCAGTTCCCACAAATCAAAACTATTATCTGCTGCTTACTCGCTTGTGGAATATATCCACACCGTAAAATGACATGAGCTGCCCATATAAGATCCACAGCATGTCAATTCATGCTGCAGGAACATGCAAGTTTAACCCTTTGCAATGTAAGGAGTGAAATTGTGCTGCTATGCATATACTGTCTTCCTCAGTGAATATCTACACTACAAAAAATACTGCTACACTCCCAAAGAAAGTAGACACACCTGTGAAGGGTGCATTAAAGACCTTTAGGCCGGAGTCACACTTGCGAGTGCCTCGCGTGTAACTCTTGCGAGTCTCTCATTCCATCACCCGGCAACGGCTGCACACCCTCCTGTCAGAGCTGGTCGGTTGCATGTATCTCTATGCAGCTGAGACGCTCCTGTCAGGAGAGTGTGCAGCCGTGCCGGGTGATGCAACTCAAGACTCGCACGAGTTACACGCGAGGCACTTGCAAGTGTGACTCCGGCCTTAGTATTTATTCCTTCCTCCGGTCTATATCATCCCTTGTACATTCACTTACTTCTTTTCCCCTACCTGCTGGAATCAGAGTAGTTGTATTGCATGCCATCTTGATAGTTAATGGGGTATCCCTTGAATTCCGATTGTTGGGACAGCCAATGAATAGTGGGCCCACAGAGTGCATGCCCAATCTCCACTCCATTCATTGTCTACATGAAAAGCAATGTGCTGTGCTGTGCTTTCTCTGGCAGTCCCACAGACAATGAATAGGACTGAGGAAAACTCAATTTTGGAAATCAACCTTTAAACCCTTACCTGGTTTAGAAAGTTACTGCTGATGAGCAAATTAATTTGCAGAACACTAGACCAACAGCCAATTTTAGGACTAGATGTCTGCCTGACAGCAGCTCTGTGGACTGGCCCCTGGTAGGTGCAGTATCACATACCATCAATCCACAGTGTTGTATGTTGCACCAGGCCTACAAATCAGAAGAGGTGGGGGGGAAGGGGGGGCAAAATAGTGATACAAATTCATACAGGGCGGGAATTTGTAATCCTGAATAATACCAGAACATTTAGTTTAAGATATCTGTACACATGCTATAAAATGTCTGCTTTTACTTGATTTGTACCCTTTGCTTTATGCATTAATAAACATGATCTGAGAGATAGATATAGCTATACAGTGGAACCTTGGATTAAGAGTAACTTGGTTTGAGAGCATTTTGCAAGACAAGCAAAGCTTTCTAAAAGTTTCTAACTTGGTTTAAGCGCAATGCTTTGCAATAAGAGCAAATCCTCACCGTGCACACTTCTGGTTCCATCCTTTCACCTCGCTCTGAAGGTAACGTTCCGTACATATGTACTATATACTGTATACAGTATACCATTGTACAGTATATACTATATAGCATATCAATTTGCATTTCTGGATACAGTATTGTACTTAACCAGTACAGCACATTGCTTATACTGTACCTCTCGCTCACCAACGATTCTATTATAATCTAACGTGCAGTTTAAATTTCTTTACATGGTTTTACTGTACATTATTTTGTATTAGTGTACTGTAATAATTTTATATGAATACAGTACATTCATACTGTCGGGGTCGTAAGGACTGGAGTTTGGGAACCACTGGTTTAAACATTTGGTGCCTTGGATTAGTCCAATTGTGTCGTAACCAATGCTGATCGAATATTCAATCGTAGTTAGACAAAGTGTAATTGAATCACTAAACGGATGGCTGAATGCAGAGACCAGTACTGCAGTTGGCTTTATAGAGTGATTGTAGAGATATGCTGAATGTTGGCTGCAGCCTCGGAGCGCGCTTCCTGCCCCTCTCTGGGAAAGCTTCTTTCTGCCTCCCCGCCTGACCGCACAGGAAGTGACACAGCTTACGACTTGCCGCTTTTTGGACAGCCAGTTTCAGAGAAGCTGTTGTACCCATATATGGACATTCAAGGCGCCTTGAGATGTAACCCTTTGTAACTCCCACAAAGTCTGCTTCATCTTCAAAAGGCGATTGGAGAGCTATGAGAACAGAAAGAAACATAAGAATATGGATATTGGAACATGAAATGGTGTGTGGGCGGCGATACTCATTCAGGAGCTCTGGCTCGGCTGTGTAGGGTGAGGCAGGGGAGAGTTTCAGCATCTTTCAGTTTTGCTCATAGTAACTGTTAGCCACTTCCTTTCCACAACCCCAGCACATGAACGCTTGTAATGAACGTGTGGTAGGAAAAGGGTTAAGAGCGCACTGTGGCGTTGTCTAGTTTCACACTTACTATGTATTTCACACAGTAAGTAACTGTCCGTCATTCTCCGGAAGAAAGCAGCCAGGCAGATCTCTACAGCAGGTCCACACTTACAATATGACAAAATTGAATAGGACATTTATTGAGAAGAAAGAAAAAAAATGTAAAACACTGTCACCTTTCACAGAACATCTTTATTGTTATCTTATCAAACAAATAATGAAAACGTCCCCATAACTCTCTACTGGTTCCTATTTGTCAGTTCTAAGACAGTGTCCTGTCTATGTGGTGCACTCAGTGGCACAACCCTTCCCCCAGCTGCAGGGAAACCACAGCTTCAGCAACATAACAGGAAAATAAAACCAACGGAAGAGAAGACACAGACAGCAACCAATCTCTGCTCCAGCCCTTCTTCTGCAGTCACGTCTTGATGGCAGTGTCTCTGGATTTGTAAACCACACCACGGCTCTTCAGCTCACGTACAATACCTGTAAGACAGTCAGACAGTCAGGGTGCAGGAGAAAGACGGCGAGACCCTGCCTGTAACAGAAGAGACCCCATCCTCTCCTCTAAGGAGGACACAAATATCCCACAAAATAAACTACAGATCTGTCAGCAGATACATGATACAAAACTGCATACGTTATTAACTAGATCTACAATCCAGATAATACTGGTGTACTTACTTTACAAAGGCCAATCTGACATGCAATTTCAAAATAAGTACACCAGCATCATTCGGATCTATTTTATATCGTATGCACTTTGTATTGTGGAATATGGTAACATTTCATTTCAGGTGGGAAAATCTAGAGGATGTTACAGCCATTCTGACAGATTTTCAAAATAAGTACACAAGTTTAAAAAAAAAGTCTAAGATTTAATAATATGCAGTTTATTTTGTGACATCCACCGAATGAATGATTGGCCATCATAAAGCCAATCATTACACCTATGATAGTAGAGATAACTGGCTTTAAGCTATATAAATTGGCTCTAGTGGTCTGAACAATTGCACATACCGTATTTTTCGGACCATAAGACGCACTTTTTTTCCCCCAAATGTTGGGGGAAAGTGGGGGGTGCGTCTTATGGTCTGAATGTGGCTGCGGGGAATGTGGGTGCTGCGGTGGAGAGGGTCATCGGGGGCACGAGCAGGCTGTAGCAGCCTGCCGTGACCACGTGGACCCGCTCATTTAATATGCACGCCCATTCCCCGCCCATCATCCCTCAGCGCTGAAGCCGGAGCTGACAGGTGGGCGGGATGATGGGCGGGGGATAAACAGCCAGCTCGCATGATCACCCCTGGCAACTACGGCCTGGAGTGATCATGTGCGGCTGTATTCACTGCACCCCGTGCATCATCATCAGCGCGGGGAGCAGTGAATCAGTGTACAGCACTCACCGTTCCCCTGCAGCATCGCTCGTCCTCCCGTCTGTGTCAGCGGCAGCGCCGCTGATTGGAGCCGTCCCCATTACCCTGCTGGATCGCGATCATCTCCTGTGTTTGTGCCGGCGGCTGAGTGGAAACTAGCGGCGCGCACAGCGATTACGTCATCGCTGTGCGCACGTGTCCACACGCAGCCGCCGGGACACTGGCACAGACACAGGAGATGATCGCGATCCAGCAGGGTAATGGGGACGGCTCCAATCAGCGGTGCTGCCGCTGACACAGACGGGAGGACGAGCGATGCTGCAGGGAGTGAGGTAAAGTGAGGTGAGTATGAACGTTTATTTTTTTTTATGTGCCACAGGATGCGGCCATACACCAGGATGGGGGCATATTATGAGCCGGATGGGGGCATATTATGAGCCGGATGGGGGCATATTATGAGCCGGATGGGGGCATATTATGAGCCGGATGGGGGCATATTATGAGCCGGATGGGGGCATATTATGAGCCGGATGGGGGCATATTATGAGCCGGATGGGGGCATATTATGAGCCGGATGGGGGCATATTATGAGCCGGATGGGGGCATATTATGAGCCGGATGGGGGCATATTATGAGCCGGATGGGGGCATATTATGAGCCGGATGGGGGCATATTATGAGCCGGATGGGGGCATATTATGAGCCGGATGGGGGCATATTATGAGCCGGATGGGGGCATATTATGAGCCGGATGGGGGCATATTATGAGCCGGATGGGGCCATATGCCATGATGGGTTATATAGCAGGATGCGGCCACATGCCAGTATATAGCAGGTTGCGGCCATATGGCAGGATTACGGTATATAGCAGGATGAGGGACATATACTGTATATACCAGGCAGGGAGGATCATTACCAGGATGCGGCACCTTAGTAGAGAATTTGGGGACATTACCCCTATAATAGTGTCAGCAGCAGATCCTCGCCCCATGACAGTGTGTCATGACCACATTTTTTGCTTAAAATTTTATTTTCCTATTTTCCTCCTCTAAAACCAGGGTGCGTCTTATAGTCCGAAAAATACGGTAACTCTCTCTAATATAAGCTCTTTTCTCGCCATCCGCTCTATTGAGGCCGAATCTGTAAGTCAATGACCAGACAATAAAAGTTTACTGTATAAGAAGAGAAATGGAGTAGTGATGCTCAAAATCATTTTATTAAAGTGCTATGGCAGACTAAAAACACCAATGGTCAAAGAAAGTGCAAGGAAAAAGCTGGGGTCAATATCCTACTGACTAGAAAGTAATACACCAATGCATATAATTCACATTAACAGGGTATTGCAAATGGCCCATATGACAGATTAAAGTGCATAGATGATTAAGACATATACCAAAGACAGTCTCTCTCTTCCCCCTGATGAAGCTGGGTGGCATCAAACTGATGTGAAACGTACGTTGGGGAATCCGGTCTCCTGGGACTATATCCACGTTGACGATGGTGCCTGTGGACTCTGCCACATATACACTGGTATGTTAACCAGAGGCACTTTTGCTCATTAATTTGGTGTGGCCTCTATTTTATTGGTGTTCACAGGTACCTATTGTATATGTCTTTATAATCTATGCACTTTAATCAGTCATATGGGCCATTTGCAATACCATGTTAATGTAAATTATATGTATTGGTGTATTACTTTGTAGCCAGTAGGAAATTGATCCCAGCTTCTTCTTTGCACTTTCTTTGATCATTGGCGTTTTTAATCTGCCATAGCACTTTAATAAAATGATTTTGAGCATCATTACTCCATTTCTCTTGTATTTGCTCAGTATGCTTTTCACCCTTCTTTCTGCACATTTGTGTAAGTGGGGTATATGCATTTAATCCATATGGATTTTTTTTTTTAATATACGTTTACAGTAGTTTGCAGTGAGCGAGAGCATGGGCAAAATCATTTCAATTCCTGCAGCGTTTACTGTATGTGAAGCAGCAGCTATAATATTTAAGAATCATGTCCCTCTAAGGATTAAGTTGTGAAGCATTTACCTTGAGGAAGTCTTCCTGTGACGGACACGGCATACACCCCGGGTTTGAAGTTAGCTGAGTGCAAGAGAAAGGCAGCATTAAGTATATCAGTCAAACAATGAAAAACGTCACATGAATTCCCTGCGGACACGGATTGTCCTGGAGTTTAGGGCCCTGTGCGCACGCTGCGGATTTTGCCGCGGTTTTGCTGCAGAAAATGTGTCTAACATTGCTACAGTCATTCCCCAACAAATCCTATGGGTTTTAAAAAATACTGTGCGCACACTGCATTTTTTTTATACCTGCGGATTTTCCGCTGCAGAATTAATGAGCATGTCACTTTTCCGCAAGTACCTGCGGTTTTTGCCATAGATCAAGGTAAAAATCTGCAGGGACCAACCTGCAGGAAATCCATGGTAAAACCGCATGCGGATTTCGCTGCAGTTTTTTAACGCGGCTGCGGGATTCTTTAAGAGGGTCCGGTTTTTCTTAAGAAAAAGGCACTTTGTAGTGCGCACATAGCCCAACATGGCAAAAATACAGTAACGCCGGTCCCCTCTCTACCCACAGCTGAGGAGCAATGCAGCTCACGTTGTGTGATACAGACTGATGGAAAAATTCCCTGACCAGTCCATGTGAAAGGAAAAAACCCAAACCATATATTAGAGATGGTTCAGGTGTGAGCGGTGGGGATAAAAAAAAAAAATAAAAAAAAATAATGTATATTATATATATATAAAAAAAATTATTATGCTTGTACATTTAGGCCAGAGTCACACTTGTGTATGACGCACACGAAAATCTCGCATTGCACCAAAACCAATGAGGCAACTCCTGTCTGGGTTTTTTTTCCACTCAGTTCCAATTGTGCCGGGGGGTGGGGTGGGGGTGTTCACACATGTCATTCATCATACATCCGTGTGCTGTGTGAGAAATACATATCCAAGAACATATCCAAATCGCAAGACTGGCAGAAAAACGCATCACATACGGAATGCTCAGACCACATTTTCACAAAAAAAAAAAAAAAAAAAAAAAAAAAAAAAAAAAGGAGCAGCGTCTCGTTGCTGCAGATTATTACTCTGACAGCGCTCGTACAACTTTCCAGCATGAGAATTGGACTGTGACCCAGGCCTTAGCAACGAATCTGCACCAAAGCCTTAGCTTATGTGCAAAAGCAATTTTAGCTTTCGATTTCCCATGTAAAAATCCACAAGATAAGCATGGCAGTGAAAATCTGCACCACCCAAAAATCCACATTTTTTAATTTATATTTTATAAAAAGTAAACCACATTTCTTTGCTGCAGACTTTTTGTGGTAAATCCACAATGAAAATCCTCAGCAAACCTGAATGAGTCTGTATATAACCAGACTGTCAAAAACGGCCTCCGCTATACAGCTGCCGAGAGCTGGGAGGAAGCAGCTCGCCACCAGGCAGCCGGCGGAAGAGGCTACATCTAGACATAGATTTAGGCGGAGAAACTTATTATTGCAATAAAAAGAAGGGAATTTTGTTTACTTACCGTAAATTCCTTTTCTTCTAGCTCCAATTGGGAGACCCAGACAGTGGGGTGTATAGCTACTGCCTCTGGAGGCCGCACAAAGAACTACACTTAAAAGTGTAAGGCCCCTCCCCTTCTGGCTATACACCCTCCCGTAGGAGTACAGATTCCTCAGTTTTAGTACCAAAGCAAGAAGGAGGAAAGCCAATAACAGTTTCAAAAACAAATTCAATCCGATAACTAGATCGGAGAACTTAAGAAACAACGTGAACAACATGTGCACCCGAAAAAACGAAACCCTAAAAACAGATAGGGCGGGTGCTGGGTCTCCCAATTGGAGCTAGAAGAAAAGGAATTTACGGTAAGTAAACAAAATTCCCTTCTTCTTTTTCGCTCCTAATTGGGAGACCCAGACAGTGGGACGTCCAAAAGCAGTCCCTGGGTGGGTAAAAAGATACCACATGAACGGGCTGTCATACAGCCTCTTCCTACAGGTGGGCCACCGCCGCCTGAAGGACCTGTCTACCTAGGCTGGCGTCTGCCGAAGCGTAGGTATGCACTTGATAGTGTTTGGTAAACGTGTGCAGACTCGACCAGGTAGCCGCCTGGCACACTTGCTGAGCCGTAGCCTGATGCCTCAACGCCCAGGACGCACCAACGGCTCTGGTAGAATGGGCCTTCAGTCCAGATGGAATCTGAAGCCCAGCAGAACGGTATGTGTGAAGAATTGGTTCCTTGATCCACCGCGCCAGGGTGGATTTGGAAGCTTGCGATCCCTTATGCTGACCAGCGACTAGGACAAAGAGCGTATCCGAACGGCGTAGAGGCGCCGTGCGAGAAATGTAAATCCTGAGTGCTCTCACCAGGTCCAACAGATGTAAACCCTTTTCAAATTGGTGAACTGGATGCGGACACAAAGATGGCAAAGTGATATCCTGATTGAGATGAAAGGAAGAAACCACCTTGGGAGAAAACTCTGGAATTGGACGCAGTACCACCTTGTCTTGGTGAAATACCAGGAAGGGAGATTTGCAAGATAACGCCGCCAGCTCGGACACTCTTCGAAGAGACGTGACCGCTACAAGAAAAACTACCTTTTGTGAAAGCCGAGAAAGGGGAACCTCTTTCAAAGGCTCGAAAGGCGGCTTTTGAAGAGCAAGGAGAACCTTGTTCAGATCCCAGGGTTCCAATGGCCGTCTGTAAGGAGGAACGATATGACGAACTCCTTGGAGAAACGTGCGTACTTTAGAAAGCTGTGCCAAGCGCTTCTGAAAGAATACGGATAACGCGGAGACTTGACCCTTAAGCGAGCTAAGGGACAAACCTTTTTCCAACCCAGACTGCAGGAAGGAAAGAAAAATTGGCAATGCAAATGGCCAGGGAGAAAACCCTTGAGCCAAGCACCACGCTAAGAATATCTTCCACGTCCTGTGATAGATCTTAGCTGAGGATGGTTTTCTAGCCTGTCTCATTGTGGCAACAACTCCCTGAGATAAACCTGAGGCCGCTAGGATCCAGGACTCAATGGCCACACAGTCAGGTTCAGGGCCGCAGAATTCAGATGGAAAAACGGCCCTTGAGACAGCAGATCTGGACGGTCTGGTAGTGCCCACGGTTGGCCTACCGTGAGATGCCACAGATCCGGGTACCACGACCTTCTTGGCCAATTTGGAGCGACGAGTATGGCTCGCTGGCAGTCGGACTTGATTTTCCGGAGAACTCTGGGTAACAATGCTAGAGGTGGGAACACATAGGGGAGTCGGAATTGCGACCAATCCTGAACCAAGGCGTCTGCCGCCAGCGCTCGGTGATCGTGAGACCGTGCCATGAAAACTGGGACCTTGTTGTTGTGCCGTGACGCCATCAGATCGACGTCCGGCGACCCCCAGCGGCAACAGATCTGTTGAAACACGTCCGGGTGAAGGGACCATTCTCCTGCGTCCATGCCCTGGCGACTGAGAAAGTCTGCTTCCCAGTTTTCCACGCCTGGGATGTGAACTGCAGATATGGTGGACGCTCTGCTTTCCACCCACGTCAAAATCCGCTGGACTTCTTGAAAAGCTTGGCGACTGCGTGTTCCCCCTTGGTGGTTGATGTACGCCACCGCCGTGGAATTGTCCGACTGAATCCGAATCTGCTTGCCTTCCAGCCATTGTTGGAAGGCTCGCAGGGCAAGGTAGATTGCTCTGATTTCCAGAACATTGATCTGCAAGGTGGACTCTTCCTGAGTCCACGTCCCCTGAGCCCTGTGGTGGAGAAACACCGCTCCCCACCCTGATAGGCTCGCATCTGTCGTGACCACTGCCCAGGACGGGGGAAGGAACGACTTTCCCTGTGACAATGAGTTGGGGAGAAGCCACCAACGTAGAGAATCCTTGGCAGTCTGAGAGAGGGAGACAGTCCTGTCGAGGGACGTCGATTTCCCATCCCATTGGCGTAGAATGTCCCATTGTAGAGGGCGCAGATGAAACTGCGCGAACGGGACTGCCTCCATTGCTGCTACCATCTTTCCTAGGAAATGCATGAGGCGCCTCAGTGAGTGCGACTGGCTCTGAAGGAGAGATTGCACTCCGGTCCGTAGCGAGCACTGCTTGTCCAGTGGAAGCCTCACTATCGCTGATAGAGTATGAAACTCCATGCCAAGATAAGTCAGAGATTGGGTCGGGGTTAGATGAGACTTTGGAAAGTTGATAATCCACCCGAAAGTCTGGAGAGTGTCTAGCGCCACCTTCAGACTGTGTTGGCATGCTTCTTGAGAGGATGCCTTTATAAGCAGGTCGTCTAGGTACGGGATGACCGAGTGACCCTGCGAGTGCAGAACAGCTACTACTGCTGCCATGACTTTGGTGAAGACCCGGGGGGCTGTTGCCAGACCGAAGGGTAACGCTACGAACTGTAGGTGCTCGTCGTGTATGACGAAACGTAGGAAACGCTGATGCTCTGGTGCAATCGGCACGTGGAGATACGCATCTTTGATGTCTATTGATGCTAGAAAATCTCCCTGAGACATTGAGGCTATGACGGAGCGTAGGGATTCCATCCGGAACCTCCTGACTTTTACGTGTCTGTTGAGCAACTTCAGATCCAGGACGGGACGATACGATCCGTCCTTTTTTGGGACCACAAACAGATTGGAGTAAAAACCGTGACCCTGTTCCTGAAGAGGGACGGAGGTCACCACTCCTTCCGCCTTTAGAGCGGCCACCGCCTGCAACAGAGCATCGGCTCGGTCTGGTGGTGGAGAAGTTCTGAAGAAACGAGTTGGCGGACGAGAACCGAACTCTATCCTGTACCCGTGAGATAGAATATATCTCACCCAACGGTCTTTGACATTTGCTAGCCAAATGTCGCCAAAGTGGGACAGCCTCCCACCGACCGCGGGTGTGGGCATCGGAGACCGCAAGTCAGGAGGACGTCGTTTTGGCAACGGTTCCTCCGGCTGGTCTTTTTGGGCGTGACTGAGACCTCCAAGAATTTGAACGTCTCTGGTCCTTTTGAGTCTTTTTTGACGAGGCGAATTGGGACCTGCCCTGTCCTCGAAAGGACCGATAACCAGACTGACCCTTCCTCTGTTGGGGCTTGTTTTGTCTGTGTTGCGGTAAGGAAGAGTCCTTACCCTTGGAGTGTTTGATGATTTCATCCAAACGCTCTCCAAACAATCGGTCACGAGAAAAAGGCAAATTGGTTAAGCACTTCTTGGAATGAGAATCTGCTTTCCAATGTCTCAACCACAGAGCCCTACGCAAAACAACTGAGTTGGCTGACGCCACTGCCGTGCGGCTTGTAGCGTCAAGAACAGCATTAATCGCGTACGACGCGAATGCCGCCATTTGCGAGGTCAATGGTGCTACCTGCGGGGCAAATGCACGTGTGACAGAGTCGACTCGCGCAAGCCCGGCCGTGATAGCTTGGAGTGCCCATACGGCCGCAAAAGAAGGCGCTAATGACGCTCCAATCGCTTCATAGATGGATTTCAGCCAGAGCTCCATCTGCCTGTCAGTGGCATCTTTAAGTGCCGCTCCATCTTCAACAGCAACCAAGGATCTGGCTGCAAGCCTGGAAATTGGAGGATCCACTTTTGGACACTGGGTCCAACCCTTGACCACTTCAGAGGGAAAAGGGTAGCGTGTATCTTTAAGTCGTTTAGGAAAACGCCTTTCAGGATAAGCGTGGGGTTTCTGGATTGCGTCTCTGAAGTCAGCGTGGTCCAGAAAAGTGCTTAATGTACGCTTAGGGTATCTGAAATGGATTCTCTCGTGCTGCGAAGCTGACTCCTCCACAGGAGGAGCTGGTGGGGAAATATTCAACATCTTATTGATGTTAAATATAAGATCATTAACTATTGCGTCACCATCTGGTGTATCTAGATTGAGAGCGGTCCCAGGATCAGAATCCTGGTCAGTTAAGTCCGCCTCATCACCCATAGATTCATCCCGCTGGGATCCAGACCATTGAGATGAATGTGAAGGCCCGTCATAACGAGCCCGCTTAGGCTGCCCGGGGCCATCGTCCGAGTCAGAGTCTTCACCCTGAGGTGTAGATGCCCGTCCCGGAGCTAGGAGCTGAGGGGGACCAGGGGGCAATACATGCACAGTGTCCGTGGTCTGAAGTACAGGCCTAGCTCGCAATGTGTCAAGAATTTGTGACATAGTGAGAGACATTCTGTCAGCAAAAGCTGCAAACTCAGTTCCTGTCACCTGGACAGCATTCACAGGTGGTACACCCTGGGACACGTCCAGCAGAGGTCCCGACTGTGCAAGCGCCGCAGGGGCCGAGCACTGCACACAATGGGGGTCCGTGGAGCCTGCCGGTAGAAAAGTCCCACATGCGGTGCAGGAAGCATACAATGTCTGTGCCTTGGCACCCTTGCGTTTTACGGGCGACATGCTGCTGGCTCTCTGCATGTGAGAGAGTCTATAGCCAAAGGGCGACCAGCGCTATGTAATACCAAGTATTTGTAGCAACAAAATACTAAGAATACTACGAGCACAAGAGGGGGTGAGCCCTGAGGGCTGCTTACCGCCCGCTGAACAGCGGGTAAGAGGCTGCTGAATGCCTTGTCTGGGTCTCCCCGGCTCCCCTCTGCAGCTCAGCGTCTGCAAGAATGGCTGCCGGCTACTGTGGAGAGGGGCGGTCCGTGGGAGTTCCCAAACAAAAGTGCGGGAACAGTGTCCCCTCTGTGCTGACTGTGAGGGCTGGAGTATGTAAAAACGACTCCAGCCCTCAGCGCTGATGCCCTGGCCAGCGTCCCGCCCCTCTCCTGACTGGCAGGTCTGTGGGCGGGAACGAACGCAAGCAGGCCGCAAAAGCCGGGGACTCGAGTTATCAGCGCGGCCGCCGTAAAAGCGCGGGCCGCGCTGAAGTCCCCGGCGCACCGCAAGTGCCAGCCGCGCCGCTGTTCGAGCGGCCGGCGCGACCGAGTTCTGGACGTGGGCAGCGTCCCGCCCCTCTCCTGACTGGCAGGTGTGGGGGCGGGAACGAAAGGAAGCAGGCCGCAAAAGCCGGGGACTGTAGTTATCAGCGCGGCCGCCGTAAAAGCGCAGGCCGCGCTGAAGTCCCCGGCGCACTACAAGTGCCAGCCGCGCCGCAGTCCCAGCGGCCGGCGCGTCCTATTCCCATAAATGTGCCTGCTTCAGCAAAGCTGAATGAGGCCATGGCACAGGCGCCGCAGCGCTGATGTCCCCCGGCGCACTACAACACCCAGCATGCTGCGGTGTGAGCGCCAGATACACGGGGACACAGAGTACCTTGAGGATGCAGGGCCATGTCCCTGATGTACTCCGCTCCATCCAGCATCTTCTCCAGGGGCTGTAGATGGAGCACGGTCTCTGTGCCTGGAGACCGGTAAATCCCACTTCACCCAGAGCCCTGTAAAAAGGGATGGGGAAGGAATCAGCATGTGGGCTCCTGCCGCCGTACCCGCAATGGGTACCTCAACCTTACAAACACCTCCGACATAAGTGGGGTGAGAAGGGAGCATGCTGGGGACACTATATGTGTCCTCTTTTCTTCCATCCGACATAGTCAGCAGCTGCTGCTGACTAAAAACAATGGAGCTATGCGTGCGTGTCTGACCTCCTTGCGCACAAAGCTAAAACTGAGGAATCTGTACTCCTACGGGAGGGTGTATAGCCAGAAGGGGAGGGGCCTTACACTTTTAAGTGTAGTTCTTTGTGCGGCCTCCAGAGGCAGTAGCTATACACCCCACTGTCTGGGTCTCCCAATTAGGAGCGAAAAAGAAAAACAATTTCCCTTCTGTCTTGTGCTCCACTGCCTGTACCTTCAGTTTCGTATTAGTTACTTGTGTATACACACACACATTTAGGTTAATGGGTCAAAAAGTTCAGATTCAAAATGTGCATTTCCATACAGTATATAAGCAAAAATATAGGCCGTGCGCTTAAAATTAGGAGATTGATTTACCCAAGTATACAATAGCAACATTTCAGCTCATAGGTGGCTGAGCCTTTGTCAGGCCAAACAGCATTAACCCTGGTGTGTTGTTTTTTTGTCCGTTACATGTTTATATTTATATCTATTTAGATCCTATAGTGACAAAACAGCAGTTTCCATTTGCCAATAAGGTTTATAAAATAAAAAAATAAAAAAAACAGCCAGAGAAAACCTTACAACTGTCCGCACACAAAGTTTTTCAATCTTCTCTGCTACATTGACTTGCTGGTGAGACTTCATAAAGCACAACCAAAAAGCATTGCTGCAGCCTGGATAATGGAGGAGCTGGATTTCAGGCTACCCGAGACTAAACTCTAGCTATATACAGGTATGTGATAAAAATGTAGCAAGCCATGAGGAAACGTAATATCAAAAATAGCAGCGTCCATACGCAACATTCATGAGTAAAGATACTTTAAGGCTATGTGCGCACGTTGCGTAAAAACATGCAGTTACGCTGCGCTTTGTAGCGCAGCGTAACTGCATGCGTCCTGCGTCCCCTGCACAGTCTATGGAGATTGTGCAGGGGCCGTGCGCACGTGGCGTTTAAGAGCGCAGCGCTTCGGCTACTGCCGAAGCGCTGCGCAAAAAGAAGTGACATGTCACTTCTTTCCTGCGCTTTGCCGGCAGCTCCTGCTCTGTCTATGGCAGGAGCTGCAGGCAGAGCGCATGGAATCGGCGCTCACTACGGACATTTCTGCAGCGATCTAAAGCGCACATGTGCTCTTCAGATCGCTGCAGAAATTTCTGCAGGGCTTGTACGCAACGTGCGCACATAGCCTAACTCCTTCTCTCAAAAGGATGTAAATATGTGGCAGAGTTGGGATCTGCATGTGCAGAGGGAACTAAAAACGGAGCCTGCGGCACACATGGCAGATTAGACCTGTGGTGTATGTGCACATACAGATTGTGCCTGACCCCAGCTGGAGTGCAAATAATCATTGCACAGCAAGGTGAAAACCACTTGCTGTGCGTATATAACATCTTTTTTCAAAGAACTCCGGCTTCGAAAGCCATGAGGTGGTAGAAAGAACTGACCTGACCATTCTTCAGGCGGCTTAAGCTTGGAAGCTGCCACCATCTTATAAAGGGTACTTTACACGCTGCGACATCGCTAGCGATCTCATTAGCGATGTGAAATTCTAGATCGCAAGTGCGATCTTTCGAGATCGCACATAGGTTATTTTACGCATGTGCGATCTCGAAAGATCGCACTTGTGATCTAGAATTTCATATCGCTAATGAGATCGCTAGCGATGTCGCAGCGTGTAAAGTACCCTTAAGTCGGATTAAAAAAAGCCACTGCAAAAGCGTCAAAGAGTACACTTCAGGAAAAACATTACTGTCTACTTCAAAAACAATGCAGGTATCTAAAAGCCATTGTTTGCACATACCCTTACATAGCCAGTATCTGTCTCCAACGTGCCACTGCTGAACTCCGATTGCTGCTGTTAACCATTTAGAAGTCGCTGTTAATTTCTGACAGTGGCATCTAAATGGAGCAGTGGCATTTTATCACCCTTGTGACTAAATGAATTTCACTTATAATAAAAAAAAAAAAAAAATATCCACCAACAACTACAATTATATTTTTAGTATATCTCTCCTATTAAAGTGTTTTATTTCTTTTGAGTGGCATACTTCCAAATTCACTAGAAAAACCTATGGGAAAACCATGATCAGATTGGGAGGAAGAAAAGAAAAATATAAACATTAGACACACACAGACACACACAGACACACACACACACCTGAAATACTACAATGAGCAAAAATACAAACGCAACACTTTTGTGTTTGCTCTAATTTTTCATGAGCTGAACTTTAAGATTTAAGTTCTTTTTCTATGTTCACAAAGGGTCTTTTACTCATATATTGCTCATAATTTTGTCTAAGGCCTTATTCACACATCAGTATTGTGCATCAGCGTTTGTATGCCAAAGCCAGGAGTGGAACTTACAGGGAAAAGCTGTAATTGAAAGACTGACAACTGTTCTGTGTATTGGAGACAGTCCTTGTTTTCGGCATATTAATACTGATCAAAAATACTGTGAGTTAATGAAGACTAAA
The DNA here is from genome assembly GCF_048569485.1 of Anomaloglossus baeobatrachus. Classification (NCBI taxonomy): domain Eukaryota; kingdom Metazoa; phylum Chordata; class Amphibia; order Anura; family Aromobatidae; genus Anomaloglossus; species Anomaloglossus baeobatrachus. The sequence continues at coordinate 139,658,771 of NC_134354.1, read as the reverse complement.
ACAGTGTTCGCGAGCACTTCTCCTTTGAAGAGATAATCCATCCACCTCACATGTGTGGCATATCAAGATGCTGATTAGACAGCATGATTATTACACAGGTGTGCCTTAGGTTGGCCAGAATAAAAGGCCTCTCTAAAATGCGCAGTTTTACAGCATTGTGAATATGCTGGATGTTGAGGTCCTGGGCTGGTGTGGTGTGGTGACATGTGGTCTGCGGCTGTGATGCCGGTTGGATGTACTGCCAAATTATCTGAAACTACTTTGGAGACTGCTTAGGCTAGTTTCACACATTCAGCTTTTGGCCAGACTCCAGTACAGTGCGATACAGTACAATGGCAGCGCAGCAACTTCCGGATCACATGCTCCAGTCACATGACAGCATGTGACCATAGCTTGCTGCACTGCCGTTGTACTGTATACACTGTACTGAAGTGCGCCAAATCCGACGAAAAGCCGGATCTGTGAAACTAGCTTTATGGTAAAGAAATGAACATTCAATTCACAGGCAGCAGCTCTGGTGGACATTCCTGCAATCAGCATGCCAATTGCACACTCCCTAAAAATTTGCGGCATCTGTGACATTATGCTGTATGATAAAATAGCACATTTTAAAGTGGCCTTTAATTGTGGCCAGCCTAAGGCACACCTGTGCAGTTATTATGCTTTCTAATCCGCATACTGATATGCCACACCTATGAAATAGATGGATCATCTTGTCAAAGGAGAAGTGCTCCCTAAGGCCGGGGGGGGGGGGGGGGTGTCACACTTTTGTGTGACTCGTTCGAGTATCGGATCGCACTGCCCGGACCGGCCGCGGCTCTCCTGAAAGGAGCGGGTCAGCATCATAGAAATACATACAGGAGAGCCGCTCCTGACAGAAGAGAAGCCCAGTCCAGGCAGTGTGATCCGATACTCGCACGAGTTACACGCAAGTATGACTCCAACCTAACACAGATTTAGACATTTGTGAACAATATTTGAGAGAATAAGACCTTTGTGTACATAGAAAGTCTCAGATCTTTGAGTTCATGTCATGAAAAATAGGAGCTAAAACAAGTGTTAAGTTTATATTTTTGTTCACTGTAATCCACATTACTTCTGAAGCTTATAGCAAATGTATTGATGTACTCACTTATTCTCTGCCATTTGGATACCCAGCTGTCATCCGGACTCATCATAGCAACAATCCTGTATATACAAGTAAAAAAAATTCCGATAAATGCAAATCCCATAGACTCAAATGGGTAATGATAATTAGGGCATGCTCACACGAGCGTGAAAAACGGAAGAGTGCAATGCGAGAAAATCTCGCATTGCAGTCTGACCAATGTTAGTCAATGAGGGCGAGCAGTTGGTCAGCTTTTCTCGTATACAGATTCTGGATTAGAGAAAAGTTGCAACATGCTGCGATTTTCTGCGAGAGCCGTAACACTGGCACCCAGTCAAGTGAATGGGTGCAACAGAAACATTGGACTGCACTAGGATGTTACCCCAGGGCAGTGCGATATACGCACACACTGACAATGGATGAGATTGGGGGGGGGATTAACCCCTCCCTCTCCTCTGATGCACCCGCCCTCAGCTTCACAGCTGTAACCTGATTGCAGAGGATCGGGTCACAGTCGCATGACACTCGGCTCACACTCGCAGCAAAGCCTGAGCTGGGGGTCATTAGCATATCGCATCCGATGCCATATGTTTGTGTGAGTCCAGCCTTAAAGGGAATCTGTCACCAGGTTTCTGCTAAGTAATCTGAAAACAGCAGGCCTTAAGGGCTGAGAGATTTTAGGGATGTGTCAGTTATGCCTCCATCACACGCCTGTGTGTAGACACGTACAGCGCCTACAAGTAGTATTCAACCCCCTGCAGATTTAGCAGGTTTGATAAGATGCAAATAAGTTAGAGCCTGCAAACTTCAAACAAGAGCAGGATTTATTAACAGATGCATAAATCTTACAAACCAACAAGTTATGTTGCTCAGTTAAATTTTAATACATTTTCAACATAAAAGTGTGGGTCAATTATTATTCAACCCCTAGGTTTAATATTTTGTGGAATAACCCTTATTTGCAATTACAGCTAATAATCGTCTTTTATAAGACCTGATCAGGCCGGCACAGGTCTCTGGAGTTATCTTGGCCCACTCCTCCATGCAGATCTTCTCCAAGTTATCTAGGTTCTTTGGGTGTCTCATGTGGACATTAATCTTGAGCTCCTTCCACAAGTTTTCAATTGGGTTAAGGTCAGGAAACTGACTAGGCCACTAAAACACCTTGAATTTTTCCCTCTTGAACCAGGCCTTGGTTTTCTTGGCTGTGTGCTTTGGGTCGTTGTCTTGTTGGAAGATGAAATGACGACCCATCTTAAGATCCTTGATGGAGGAGCGGAGGTTCTTGGCCAAAATCTCCAGGTAGGCCCGTGCTATCCATCTTCCCATGGATGCGGACCAGATGGCCAGGCCCCTTGGCTGAGAAACAGCCCCACAGCATGATGCTGCCACCATTATGCTTAACTGAAGGGATGGTATTCTTGGAGTCGTATGCAGTGCCATCCAGTCTCCAAACGTCACGTGTGTGGTTTGCACCAAAGATCTCGATCTTGGTCTCATCAGACCAGAGAACCTTGAACCAGTCTGTCTCAGAGTCCTCCAAGTGATCATGAGCAAACTGTAGACGAGCCATGACATGACGCTTTGAAAGTAAAGGTACCTTACGGGCTCGTCTGGAACGGAGACCATTGCGGTGGAGTACGTTACTTATGGTATTGACTGAAACCAATGTCCCCACTGCCATGAGATCTTCCCGGAGCTCCTTCCTTGTTGTCCTTGGGTTAGCCTTGACTCTTCAGACAAGCATGGCCTCGGCACGGGTGGAAACTTTCAAAAGCTGTCCAGGCCGTGGAAGGCTAACAGTAGTTCCATAAGCCTTCCACTTCCGGATGATGCTCCCAACAGTGGAGACAGGTAGGCCCAACTCCTTGGAAAGGGTTTTGTACCCCTTGCCAGCCTTGTGACCCTCCACGATCTTGTCTCTGATGGCCTTGGAATGCTCCTTTGTCTTTCCCATATTGACCAAGTATGAGTGCTGTTCACACGTTTGGGGAGGGTCTTAATTAGTCAGAAAAGGCTGGAAAAAGAGATAATTAATCCAAACATGTGAAGCTCATTGTTCTTTGTGCCTGAAATACTTCTTAATACTTTAGGGGAACCAAACAGAATTCTTGTGGTTTGAGGGGTTGAATAATAAATAACCCTCTGAATAAACTTTTCACAATTTAAAAAAAGAAATAACATTCTTTTTTGCTGCAGTGCATTTCACACTTCCAGGCTGATCTACAGTCCAAATGTCACAATGCCAAGTTAATTCCGAATGTGTAAACCTGCTAAATCTGCAGGGGGTTGAATACTACTTGTAGGCACTGTAAATGTAAAATGGTACTGGTGTCATCAGTGTTTCACATCATTGTGACATCTGTTTGCTTTTACCATCAATGCGTCTTTTTTCATGAGTGGCTAATGAAATAAATTACAAAGCTTCTCCTATACCATGGCTCGCGAGCCAGATGTGGCTCTATGATGGCTGCATCTGGCTCGCAGACAAATCTTTAAGAAAAACCCCCCACTATATTTTCCGGTTTGTAAAACGCACTTTTTTTCCTCCCAAAACAGGGGAGAAAAAAAAATGGGGCGAGTCTTACAAACCGCATATGGCTTACCGGGATAGCATGGTGGAGCGGCTCAGGTGTCAGGAGGCAGGGTAGGCGATGCTACGGGCACAGCAAGGGGGTGTCACGGCTCAAGAGGGTCAGTGTACAGAGGATCGCTGATACTGCTGCGGGCTTGCTTGGAAGAGGAAATGCCGTGGCTCAGTTTGCGGCAGTGGAGGGTTGGTGATACTGCGGGCTCCTGGGGTGTCTAGGCAGGCGCCACTGATCTGTGGGCTGCTTTGAATCTTCTACAGTTAACGAGATCGACTTCAAGAAAATGGCCGTGGTGCAAGCCCAGATAGGACACTGCAGACACCTTTGTGAAGTCCATCACGTTGATCTGCGCACGCGCCGCGGTTATTTTCTTGTAGTTGATCTCGTCAACTGCGGGAGATTCAAAGCAGCCCGCCGGCAGATCAATGGTCCTCGCTGTCATGACACCCACGAGCAGCAGTATCGCCGACCCTCCGCTGCCGCACACTGAGCCACGGCACCCCCTCTTCCGAGCCCGTAGCAGTTTCCGCCCACAGCCTACCCTGCCTCCTGACACCTTCTGAGCCGCTCCCCCCTGGCGAGTATGGCTCTCACAGAATGACATTTTAAAATGCAGTGGAACCTCGGTTAACGGGTAATCTGTTTTAAGAGTATTTCGCCTAACGAGCAAAGCTTGCTGTAAATTTGTAACTCAGTTTACGTGCAAGCTTTGTTGAACGAGCAAAATACTCACCGCACACACTTCCGGTTTCGTACTTTCACCGCGCTCTAACCCGCTCTTGCAGTCCACACAAACACACACATATTATGCTCACCTTACCTTCCGTTCCATCGCCGGCCTCCTGGGTCTTATAGTTCGCCGCTACAGGATGTAAATTGGGTAACCATCGCAATGAGGGAGGAACTTACGCTGTCAGCCGCTACTCAAAAGGCAGTGCGCAGACCAATCAGAGGCAAGCAGCTCCTGTCTTTGACGTCAGCGCTCTGGCAGCGGAAGTTCTTCCATCGTTGCGATGGTTACCCGATACACATCCTGTAGCGGCGAACTACAAAAACCGGGAGGCCTGCGATGAAACGGAAGGTAAGGTGAGCATAATGTGTGTGTTTGTGCATGTGTGTAATGGCACAATAGGGGACCAGGATGGGACATTGAACAAGTTGTGGAACAAACGATTTGTCTAAATTGCAATGATTTCCTATGGGAAATTTTGCTTTGCTAGACGAGTAACTTGGTTTACAAGCACACTCCCATAACGGATTGTTCTTGTAAACCAAGGTTCCACTGTATGTGCGTTCATTGCTCTCAGCCAAAAAGGTTCCCGACCCCTGTCCTATACTGTTCAGTGATAAACACATGCAGCGCACGGATTGTACACTGATGCCATCCATGTGTATGTGTTTTTCACGGACCCAAAGACTTGTATTGACCCTTATCTGTCCTGCCAGAATAAAAAAAATGGACATATGAAGGACACCATAGGTTATAATGTGTACATGTGGTAGCCATGAAGAGAGATGCCACACATACTGGAAACACAGACTTGGAAGGAGGCGTTAGGCTGTATACTGTTTCCGTACAATAAATGTTTTGTCACTAGGAGATAATCACTGCCTAGATTACAGCTTACGTATCTGCTATATACACACACACACACACACCAAAAAATTGTATGCAAGCCAATATGTATAATATAAATGACAACGTCTTTATTAAACATAAAAATACATATTAAATATTAAAATGGATATGCCCAGGACGACGGATGGAATAAAGGGATAACACTAAGGCACTTGTTATTAAATACTAATGGACACTATAGCTGCAGTGGAGCTTTTTTTTTTTCTTAATTCTTTATTTATACAACAGACCCTTACAAGCCATAAAGCAGTCAGTTGACAAAATAGACAAAAACAATTGAACAGAGTTTGGTAGAATACATCTCAGTACAAAATCATTAGCATCTGAGCCAACCCCGCAAATTGTCGAACGGGTCCGTTCTTTTTCAAATTTTTCCATAGGCAAGTTAGAAAAGTACCAAAAAATAGGCAAAAGTGCCTGAAGATCACACAGACATCTCTCAACAGGGGAGAGTTCACACAAGATGGGGGAAAAGAAGGGGGGGGATGTAGGAGAGGAGTGGAAGGGGAGAGGGAAAAGGCAGAGCAGGGGGGAGATGGGGAAAGAGAGAGGGAGGGGGAAGGGAGAGAGAGAAAGGGGGAAGAAGATGAAAAGGATCCAAGGAAGCCAGATCCCGTGGAAGCGCTCGTACTGGTCATGCAGGGAGGAGGTCAGTTCCTCCATCTGTAGAAGCTCATCACCCTGGAGGCCCAGAGGGACAGAGTAGGGGGGGCGTCCGACTTCCACTTCAAGGGGATGCATGACCTGGCCGCCATCACCAGAAAGTGCAGAAGCGACTGTATGCAGAGACAGACGTCTCAGTCAATTGAAGAAGGAACAACTCCGGACTCAGAGTCTGCGTCGTTCCAGTCACATGTTTGATCACCTCCCCCACTCCGTTCGAGAACCCTCGGAGGGCCGGACACGACCAGAATATGAGCACAAAGTCCCCCTCAGCCGTCCCACATCTCCAACAGCAGGGGTCTACACCAGGAAACATATTGTGTAATCTGGTTGGGACCCTATACCACCTCGACAGGAGTTTATAATTGGATTCCTGAAGTCTGGAGCTTATTGAGGTCTTATGGGCGAGTGCCAAAATTTTAGTCCTTTGCGTATCTGTCAGGGAAAGACCCAGGTCTTGTTCCCAGTGTGCGAGAAATGTGGGGGGGGAAGGGGTTAGGGGTGGAGGTCGCCAGGGTCTGTTAACATCCTGTATACCAGGGAAAGAGTGACGTAGCGCTCCCTCCCGGGTACACAGCGTTTCAAACTGCGTGGGACGAGCCGTGTACAGCGAGTGGTCGGGGAGAGAGCTGATGTAGTGTCTGAGTTGCATGTACCTCCAGGTTCCCAACTGTCTTGGTGTCTCGCATTCTGTAAGTGCCCCGAGCGAGGGCCAGCCCCCGTCAGTTATTAGGTGACACGCCCGGAAGCACCCCTCCTCTATCCAGCGGCGAAAGATTGGGTCCGACAGACTCGGATAGAAATCTGGGGAGCCGATTATGGGCGAGAGAGGAGAGGGGACTGGCTGCAGTGGAGCTTTAAATGTAAGTCCCCTGCATTACACATCCTCTGCCAATTTCAACTTTTAACAACACCGCTCCTGTGAAGCTCCAGGGAATTGTGACATGCCAGCTGCTCAAATGTCATAAACCAATACAAAGTCTATGAGAGCCTTGTTCTGGCTCCCAGTCAGTCGGAAGTTGAGGGCACAAGATGAAGCCACGGAACCAAAGTGGTGGCGAATAAGGATGAACGCGCCAGAGAGGGAGTTTAATGCCAGGGGCCTAGATTGTCGTAGAAGAAGAGTATTTTCAGCAGGCATCAGACCTGGAGGTTGAGGACCTATTTTGGTTTTGCTTCTTTAGAGCCTTCAGTCAGAGAAGCACTTCCCCTTTCAGTGCTCTAGATTGTGTATGGCATGGAGAGAGGGGGGGGGGGGCGGTTTACTGAAGCTTGACAGAGAAAAGATCATGCTGTACCTCCAGAGAATATACTATATACATATTGCCGAGTACTGCATGATCCTTCATAATCAGTTTAAGGCTCCCAAATGTCAGTGTTTAACAACTTTCTCCCTATCGACGTGCAGAAACTAGAGAGTGGAAGTCTGCAGGATTAAACCTCAAAGAAGTTTGCCATTTTCAGGAACCGAGACCCAGATGCTGTAAAATACCTAAAGTAGTCAGCGCAGGCACTCCCCCTCCCTGGGTCTTGGACCATCTTGCTGACAAGCGTGCATCAATGAGCTCCGCAGCTGTGCCAAGGTAAAAAGCACCAAGCCGCTGAGCTCAGTTATTTGCAACAGAGATGTCATTGCTGCAGACAAAACACAGACCCGGGCAGTGGCGGGGAACCAGCCCTGGGAGCAGGGAGAGCACCTGCTCAGATTAGTTTAGGTGTATTAAAGCACCATTCTAGCATTTGTTTCTTTATTTTACCACTTTACATCCAAGTCCCCTGCCTCCTGTATTATACTCACATTCCAGAGACGTCATCTGTTATTAGCATCTCTCCGGTCGCTCTCCTGTGATTTGTTGGCTCCAGTGTTTCATGGGGAGGTCACAACTTAGTGTAACTCTATGGGAGCCTTGTCATTGGTCTCAGACTTGTACTGAGAGCTTGTGACTCCCGGCCAGTCAGAAGCTGCGGTCACAAGATGGCGATGTCAAGAAAAGGTGAAGATACTGGAGGGCAGAGTATAAGACCAGGGGCATGGGACTGAGATTTATCGCACCACTCCACAAGTGGAAAAAAAAACAAAACAAAAAAACAGCCGGAATGGTGTTCACTTTAAAGAAAATAGAAATTCCCTTTAAAGAATCACTCCCAGCAAAAAATTTATTTGATCATTCTTTCCAAATACATATGTGATGTAGACCTTACCCGGATTCCAACGCACCCCAGTCCTCTCCTGGGTCACGTGACAGCTCACATTTTCAGCTTACACAAGGACTACTGTGTGGGGCAGTGTCATTTCCATCAATGTAAACCTACACAACTCTGGTGTGTGATCTGACGAGTCTAAATGTCGCATGATCCAGAAGAAACACTAAGTAAGAGCTCATTCAGACGACCGTTCAGTTTGTCCTGGTCAGTTCCTGTTTTTTTGCGGACCTGCTGACAGGACCATCTTTTTAATGTCTTTTGTGTAGGATCAGATGGCACATGGAGGCATTTCCGTGTGCATCCGATCCTACAAAAAAAACAAAAACAGATTGGATGCCATATGTCCGTTCCATTATTTTGAAACATGTCCTATTCTCTTCCGTAATAACGGACCGTGACTCAATGCAAGTCAATGGGTCCGCAAAATCCCCGGAAGCTGTAGGGAAGCACTTCTGTTTAACTTCCGTCGGATGCCCCTGCAGTCTGTGTCTATTCCAGCCCCGAGGCCGCCTGCACAGCAGTGTGCCAGCAGCCGCGGGGGAAGAGGAGTGCTGTCATCAGGAGGTTAGTAAAGTTCATTACCTGCAGTGATGATGTCCTGCACTCCTGACGTCAGCGCTTCTCACTGACTTCTATGCCCGCCGCGTTCATACATCACCTTTCGTGGACGGCCCGAAAACTGACTAGAGGTGAAGAAGTCACAGGCCGCTCGCGAAACTTTGCTTGTGAACGCAGCAGTCATTGAACTGTGAAAGTGACTAGCGCTGAAGTCAGGAGTGCAGCGGCTTTCATCCCTGCAGGTAATGTAACTAGCTAACCTCATGAAGTCAGCGCTCATCGTGCCCTGCAGTGACCTGGGCTGACCTCATGATGTTAGCTCAGGTCACTGCACGGCTCTCCCAGCCAATGGTGAACATTCTGTTCTTCACTGACTGGGACAGCGAGTATGGATCATCGTGGGACCCCCTTAATAGATTACGCTGGACCTGGATTTGTTTTTTCTTTCCAATAAATTGGTGAAAGAGGAAATGTGTTGGGGAGTGTAATTTCAAATAAAAATGTCTTTTTTTTAAATTACTGACTGGGTTAGTGATGTCAGGTGATCAAAAACCTATGGGCTTGATGCCAGGTGACATTACACAGCTGGTATCAACCCCATATATTATCCAGTTTGCCACCACACCAGGGCATTCGGGATGAGCCAGGTAAAGTCCCGGGACTGTCGCATCTAATGGATGCGGAAATTCTGTCCGGCTGCTGGCTGATATTAGGCTGGTGGGGCTCCCAATGACGTGGGTCTCCACAGCCTGAGAATACCAGCCAGCAGCTGTGGGGCTTTATCGTGGCTGGTATCAAAATTGAAGGGGATGAGGGGGGTAAACCACACGCTGTTTTTTTTTTTTTTATTGTACTGTACAATATAGACCCGCCTACCAACAGCTGTGATTGGTTGCAGTCAGACAGTTGTGACTCAGCGTGGGGGCGCGTTTGACTGTAACCAATCACAGACAGGAAGGAGTGAATATGTATGAGCCTAATGAGTGGAATGACTCAGGAAGAACATAGAGCTGCCGCGGGAGCAGTGCGACAGCCGTGCCAGTGATCGGTAAGTATGTAGCGCTTGCTCCTACCCCTTTGCGCCAGATTCTGTTACCCATAGACCTTATATGGGGACCAGCATTTGGACACATACACTGGACCGCGAAAAAGTGGAAGTCACATGGATAACACAAGGACTGTATACTGAACGAGACAGACGCGGTTGTCACATGGATGAATCCGTGAAAAAACAGGACCGGTTTTTACAGACCACAAGAACAGAACGGTCGTGTGAATGTAGCCTAATGATGGAAATCGGGAAATATGGCAATTGGTCAATATTGTAATGCTCCTACACAAAGTTCTGCTGAGATGAAACCAAACACCCTACAGTCCTGATCACTGGGAGGACTCTGGCCTCTACAATTTGTCACCTCAGATTCTGTGAACTTGACCATACGTGACACAGCTTTGATCAGGATGTGGCCGTCACCTGTGCGCATTATCCCATCTCACGGAGCATTTTAGAGCCCTGTTTGTGCGATCAGTGGGGTGTATCCTGTGCATAAGTGATAAAGGGTTCAGAGACATACCCATCAAAGGAGGAGCTGGTGCAGTCGTACACCATCTCCCGGTTGCCCTTCATCTGTAAGTAGGCGTCACAGTTATCACAGCCATCGTACTCAAACTGGTCAATGGTCTGCAAAAGAAGAAAACAGAGTGAGACATATGGCGGCCAGTCAGCACAGGACATGGGAGAATGAGGGGGGGGCATAATATGCTGGGGTCCTATACTAGGATATAGGCTCAAGTAGCAGCACCCCGGGCTGTATACACCCAGCACAGATTCAGGGGCCTCCTGAGCAGACCCCCAGCACTGCTGACCGCCCTATGTAATGCTATACACAGAGGGTCCTCTGACCCCGCATTATCAGCACCACAAGTCTCAGCAAAGCCGTCCACAAAGGAGCGCCCCATGAGCAACAAGCCCGCCCCTCACCTTCACCACCGAGCACAGTAAACACGCTCTCAGGTGCCGCAGATCTTTGGGGACCGTCTCCAGCGCCATTACTGCACAAGCCGGAAACACGTCACCGCTATAACAGGAAGTGTAAGCGAGCTATACAGTAGACGGGACGTCTCTATGGTGTCCGTCTGAAGGACGCTCTATGTCAGCTCCGGGAACTCTATCATCTCCCCAGCTAGTAAGCGGCTCGTGCTGTGAGCAGTCACGTGATGTGGGCGCCGCCGGTTACCAGGGCCTAGAGGCCAGCGCTGCAGAAGTAGGAGGTGTAGAGTAGTGATGGGTAAAATGCGATTTTTTGGTGAGCCGGCTCTTTTGGATCGGCTCACCAAAAAGAGTCGGCTCTTTTGGCTCCGAAAACGGCTCTTCATTTCCTATTACCTTTGGCTTTAAATTTGAAGCCCAATTCTGGTATGTTTTAACCCATGATTGTATACCTTTTAGTAAAAATCTACACATGTGCCAATTTATGACATAAAACAGAATAGTTTCCAGAATAACCAGATTTTATATTATTTGCTGTAAAAACTTTAACAAACACAATGTTTGATAAAAAAAAAAATGCAGAAATCAAACAAGTGCAATTCAATTAGCTCAACACTACTGGCAATTGTATGCAGAATCGGATGTGATGTGAGAGGCTGCACTGCCTTGTATAGGACTAGTTCTGTGCATGAAGTTGGTCCCTCAGATTGGCACTGCTATCATGTAACAGGGGCTGCTGGGAGGTTATTGACCAGAAACAACAGAACCATTCCAAGCTGCACTAGCTAATGGTGCATTTACATAGTCGCTGCAGCACCCGAGCCTGCGATCCAGTGATGCTCAATCCAGCATCGCGGATCATTTGTTCTCTTCCATTCAAGTGAATGGGAGAGAACAAGGGACGCACATTTACATCCGCTGTTTCTCCCTCGCTCAGCGAGGATTTACAAGCTGGCGGGAAATAACTAGAATCAGGCTAAATCCAGAGGTCAGTGTTTCTTTAATAAAGTGCCTGACTGCTGCTTGCTTGTCACAGATTGGGGGGGGGCGGGGCTGTGAGTCAGTGCTATGTGCGGCAGCAGGAGGAGCATTCTCAGTCTCCTGGATAAGATCAGAGTGACTACTGCCGGGAGGGAGGGGCCGAGAGGGGCGGGGCAAGAGGGGACTGACTGTGGAACGGAACTGGCAAAGAGCCGTTTACATTTCAATTGGCTCCCTGCCAGGAGCCGACTCATATGATTCACTATGAAGAGCCGGCTCTTAGAGCCGGCTCGTTCAGGAGCTACCCATCACTAGTGTAGAGCCTGGAAAGTGTCATGGCTGCGCAGAGCATTGCAGTGTATGGCCACTGCGCACTGCCTGCCTTGTACGGTGCAGGCTTCATGATACAGATGAGCCCCAGCCCCTCACCGCTGTCTGAGTGCTGGGACAGTGCAGAGCCTCCCGGAGCTGGCAGGTTCCTGCACAGCCTATAACTGCTCACATTGAGGGTTTTTTGTTTTTTATTATTATTATTATTATTATTATTATTATTATTATTATTATTATTATTTATTATAGTAAATCCTCCCCAAAGTTTAACTCAGAAACGCTTAGAATACTATGAGAAATCCACTTTCAGAAGTGCAATTTGTTTTTTTAATTTTATTTTTTTTCCCTGAAGAGGTTTTACATCTGGTGAAAAAAAGAAAGTGCCTGAAACGTCTCCGAACTGTGCACTGTCCAATCAGGAGGCGACAAAGCACAGAAAACGAAGCTCCAAGAAGTGCAAACTGCTGCAGCTTCTGCTTTAAAAAAGTGGTTTTTGATCATCTCAAAAAGCCAAGTGTGGACGTAGCCCAGGGTATGTGCCACGTCTCTGCGTTCTATTCCGCAGCGTTTAAGGCTGCTTTCACACCTCCGGTTTTAGCAGTGCGACTAAATCCTGCTCTAAAACCTATGCAACGGATGCGGTGAAAAAAAATGCATCCTTTGCATAAGTTTTTACATGCGGCCGTCTGGTTTTTGCCGGTTGCGGCACGCTACTGAGCATGCGCAGTGCAAAAAACCGCATGCGGCGGCCGGATGCGGTTTTTGCCGCATCCATAGGCATGCATTGGAAAAAGCGCTGCATCGTCTGGATGCGGCGCGATGCGTTTTTGTTTGCAGGACAAAAAAACGTACCAGGCAACGTTCCATCCGGCCGCTGCATGGGCTAAATATGCCGCATCCAGCAAAAACCGGACCGAACGCAAGACCAATCCGGCACTAATGAAAGTCTATGCGGAAAAAACGCAACCGGCGGCAAAAAAAAAAATGGTTGCGTTTTTTCTGCAAAGAGCCGGATTGTGCCGCACAGCAAAAAACGGATGTGTGAAAGCAGCCTAAGTCACTGCATGTTTGTTTCAAAACGAAAAGCTGCTTCTTGAAAGCTTTGTGCATGCGGAATTCATGTGTTCTGGATGCTTGCTCTGTCATAGGGAAAAGCATCTGGAACGCACAAAAGTGACATGTTGCTTTTTAGAACACAGCATTATGGCAAAATATTTCAGCAGCCAAAACACTGCGTTCTAAAACACAACGTGTGGATGGAATTTGCACAATCTTCATAGACTGTGCTGGGGACGCAGGATGCATGCTTTTACCCTGCGGCGCAGAACGCAGCGTAAAAGCATGAAAAAAGCACCCATGCACACAGCCTAAGCATTGCTTCCACGAGGCGGATTTGCAGTACTTGGCCACGCCACTATCAGAAGACGGAGCAGCTCCAGTTCTGAGCATTTCCTGCTGCCGCTGGCACCAAGAGCAGCTGATCAGTGTGGGTGCACGGTATCAGACCCAGTCGATAAGGCATTGATGACCTACCCTACTGAGTACACCATGACTGTCTGTGCCTTAATGACGGATGATGTACCCAGTATGTCATGGTGATCACAAGGGCTCAGGTGCTGTTCCCCCGTCATTGCTGCTGGATATCCAGCTTATGTTGCAGCTGAGACACAGCTGTCATTGCCAGGAGCAGTTCCCGCACTGCTTCTGGCAGTTTGACCCCCTAAATCCCGTGATTACTGTAAAATTCAGCATTTAGATGGCTGGGAGAGGCTTGTGCTCCTCTCCCAAGCGATCCATGTAATATGATCAGAGTGACCCAATCACTGCCATAGTAACCAGGGGTCATCCTCATGACAACCCTTGGGTTACCCGGCTATGTAAAGCCTCAAACGCCATGCTAGATGCATGGTGTGAGAGGTGAACTGTCAGTGCTGCAAGTGCAGCACTGCCAAATGTAATACATTGAAGTAATTGAGCACTGCAATGGTTTATATGAATGATCAAAGTGATGAAAAGTAAAGTCCCATAAAGGGACTAAGGATAAAAAGAAAAAGTAAAAAAAAATTGGTAAAACTACCGTATAACAAAAAAAAAAGAAAATGGATAAAGAATAAAAATTATTCCAATAAATATGTACATTTATGTAAATAAAAGTACATTTATTTGGTATCGTTGTGTCCCTAAGAATCCGATCTATAAAACTGTCACACTAGTTAACCCCTTCAGTGAATATCGTAAAAAATATAAACAAAAACTCTTCATACAGTTGACAAAAAAGTGAAATAAAAGGCGATCAAAAGCCATATATAAATTAAAGTGGTACTGCTGAAAATGTCATCTCATCCCGCAAAAAATAAGCTGCCATAGAGCTATTTTTTCTCTACAAGGTCTCATGCACACGTTGCGTAATTGCATGCATTTACGCTGCGTATAGCACTGCAGTGTAAATGCATGCGTCCTGCGTCCCCTCTACAGTCTATGTAGATTGTGCATTACATGTACGCACGGTGCTTTTATGAACGCAGCGATTTGGGTGCTAAAATTTTGACCCAAATCCGTGCGTTTATAAAATGAGTATGTCAATTATTCCGTGCGGTATGGATGCAGCTCCCGCTCTGTCTATGGTGGGGGCAGCAGCCATAGCGCATGAAATCGTTTTTTTGTACAAAAAAACTGCGTCCATTATGCAGTATCTGCAGCGATTTGACGTGCACATGTGCTGTCAAATCGCTGCAGAATATTCAGCAGTTACGTGCGCATGAACCCTAAAATAGTTTTTATGGTAAAAGCGGCAAAACAAAAAAAAGCTATATACCGTAAATGGGATATCGCCGTAATCGGACTGACCCAAAGAAGAGAGCTGGCTCACTTTCATTACAAAGTGAACAACATAAAAAAAACAAAACAATTATACATGCGGATGCCTACATCCGCAGCATGGTCGGCAGCCGCACTTTCCGCAGCGTGGACACAGCACTCCCCATGTCCCATTGGATAACATGGGGAGTGACTGCACATGCTAAAACCTGCGGATTTATCTGGAAAATCCAGAAAAATCCGCAGGTTTTCCCGCGGCAAAATCCGCAGAAACAAGGTCCCGTGGGCACATAGCCTGATACTGCATGGTGAAAGGAGTAATAAATAAATAAGCCAATTTATCAACTGCTGCTGATTTGTTCATTCTGCCTAACCAAAGATCGCATTATGGCGTAGCTTACATTTATCCTGCACTCTACACTGAGGGCTAACACCAGGGATTATGTGTAAATCTCTGAAAAACATGATTCAGACAAAATTCTTAACAGAAAATTCATTGTAATGCGGTATAGGGAGTCACTTTGTACTCTTGTCTGGCCTATGGGCCGGTGGTATCTATGTTTTTACACATCTTTGTAGGCATGCACAAAAGTGCGGTCATCAACACTTTTGTTCACCTTTGAAAATACGGACACCACTGTGCAGGAGCCAAACAGAGTCCAAAATAATATATATATATTTTACGTTTGTACATACCCTAAAAGCCCCGTTACACGCAACGACATCGCTAACGAGATATCGCTGGGGTCACGGAATTCTTGACGCACATCCGACCTCGTTAGCGATGTCGTGTGTGACACCTACGAGTGACCGCTAACGATCCGAAATACTCACAAAATCGTTGATTGTTGACACGTCGTTCATTTTACAAATATCGTTGCTCGATCTGGACGCAGGTTGTTCGTCGTTCCTGAGGCAGCACACATCGCTACGTGTGACACCCTGGGAACGACGAACAATAGCGTTCCTGTGTCCTCTGGCAACGAGGTGGGAGTGACGTTCATACGGCTGCTCTCCGCCCCTCCGCTTCTATTGGTGGCCCGCTGTGTGACGTCTCTATGACGACGCACGAACCGCCCCCTTAAAAAAGAGTTTGTTCGGTGGCCACAGCGACGTCGTTAGGAAGGTAAGTTCGTGTGACGCGTACCTGCGATATTGTTCACCACGGGCAGCGATTTGCCCGTGACGCACGAACGACGGTGCTATCGCTAGCGATGTCGCTGCGTGTAAAGCGGCCTTAATGGTGTTTTTTCTGGCTTGGAGGGGACAAGCTGTGAATGCTGTGGCCAGTCAGCAACCGCACTTGTGTAATTTCACTGTATAGTGATCCCAACAGACCGGTGGAGATAGCGCTGACTAAAGTTGAGCAGAGCCACTTCAGGAGGCGAGAATTTACTTTTTACATTTTTCTCAACTCCTTAAACAAGTTCAGTCGCACATATGGAGGGTACGACACAAATAGAGAATGTAGCTGTTGGTAAATTAGCTACAAGCACAGCTTCTGTGTACCTCCAGGAAAGCCATCTGCAAAAGTTGGCAAGTAAGGCAGTCTTTGGTTACAAACTACGTGAGTTTTGCCAGTTTGTCCGTTACCCGAAAATGTAAGTTGGAAAATGCAGGGAAAAAACTAACTTGCCATCCCACTGATCACCTCCAGTCCTCTTTTTGCGCCACATCTCCAGCAATTCTGTACGTCTGACTGCTTATAGGCTTCAGAGGTTACTGACAGTCATGAGGTTGGGACGTCAACATCGTGACCTTATGATGCAAAGTGTCTTCTGGGTCTTTGACGCGTCTGGAAGTCTTGGAAATGCAATGGTACTATTGACCAGACCCAGCTCTGATTGCTGCTGTTTAAACCCTCACTCCCCAGCCTATTTTCGCCTTCCTAACCAGGCCAAATTTTACAATTCAGTCCAGCGTCACTTTGAAGTAATAACTATGGAACGCTTCAATAATTCCCAGTGACTTAAACATTGTATTTATCGTGACAAATACTTCATCTTAGTGGGAAATTTTGGGAAATACCAGTTGTGTTTATTTATAAATATATTGAAAATGTGAAAAAAATAGAAATTTTTGAACTTTTAATTTTTATGCCCTTAAGGCTACATGCGCACGCTGCTTTTTTTTCGTGTTCACAAACTGCAGCCAAAACTGCAGCCAAAACTGCACCTTGTCAGAGAGAGCCTGGAAATGTCACAAAAAATGTAGGTGCTTTTTTGGTGCGTTTTTCCTGCTTTTTTGGTGCGTTTTTGGCTGCAGTTTTGTCAACAATTGTTTCATGTATTTTTCAGTTCAAACAAGCCATAAAGCTTGTTGAATTGAAAAAAAAAAAATTAGAAATAAATACATAATTAAAAAAAACTGGCGTGCGGTCCCCCCCAATTTTAATGCCAGCCAGATAAAGCCATACGGCTGAAAGCTGGTATTCTCAGTATGGGGAGCTCCACGTTATGGGAGCCCCCCAGCCTAACAATATCAGTCAGCAGCCGCCCAGAATGGCCGCATCCATTAGATGCGGCTGTTCTGGGACTGTACCCGGCTCTTCCCGATTTGCCCTGGTGCGTTGGCAAATCGGGGTAATAAGGAGTTATTGGCAGCCCATAGCTGCCAATAAGTCATAGATTAATCATGTCAGGCGTCTCCCCGAGATACCTTCCATGATTAATCTGTAAATTACAGTAAATAAGCACACACACACCCGAAAAATCCTTTATTAGAATTAAAAAACACAAACACATTCCCTCATTACCAATTTATTAACCCCGACAAAGCCCTCCATGTCCGGTGTAATCCAGGATGGTCCAGCGTCGCTTCCAGCTCTGCTGCATGGAGGTGACCGTTGAAGCAGCAGACACCGCCGCTCCTGTCACCTCCACAACTGAAGACAGCCGCGCGATCAGCTGAGCTGTTACTGAGGTTACCCGCGGCCACCGCTGAATCCAGCGGTGGCCGCGAGTAACCTCAGTGACAGCTCAGCTGATCGCGCTACTGCGTGGAGCTGACAGGAGCGTGGAGGACGGGACTTTCAGCGGTGGCGGTGGCAGTGAGAGGGGTCCATCATCTCCCCTGTGCGGGGACAGCGGTACTTCGGGGAACACCGGGAGGACGGGACTATCAGCGGCGGCAGCGAGAGGGGGATGGACATTGGCAGCTGAAAACATTGATTTTTCCCTCTCGCTGCCGCTGATAGTCCCGTCCTCCACATCATCTCCCCTGTGCGTGCATGCTGGGGACAGTGGTACTTCGGGGAACACGTGGAGGACGGGACTATCAGCGGCGGCAGCGAGAGGGGGATGGACATTGGCAGCTGAAAACATTGATTTTTCCCTCTCGCTGCCGCTGATAGTCCCGTCCTCCACATCATCTCCCCTGTGCGTGCATGCTGGGGACAGTGGTACTTCGGGGAACACGTGGAGGACGGGACTATCAGCGGCGGCAGCGAGAGGGGGATGGACATTGGCAGCTGAAAACATTGATTTTTCCCTCTCGCTGCAGCTGCCGCTGATAGTCCCGTCCTCCACATCATCTCCCCTGTGTGTGCATGCTGGGGACAGTGGTACTTCTGGGAACACATGGAGGACGGGACTATCAGCGGCGGCAGCGAGAGGGGGATGGACATTGGCAGCTGAAAACATTGATTTTTCCCTCTCGCTGCCACCGCCGCTGATAGTCCTGTCCTCCACATCATCTCCCCTGGGGACAGCGGTACTTCGGGGAACACGTACAGGATGGGATGGGACTACTTGCCTGACCTCACTTCCTGACAAATCACCTGCGTTTTTGGTACCAAAAGCAAAGCTCAGAAGAGAAGGAACACCATATTGGACTTCAGATTTTCCTGTTATGGTTTTCAGGTGCCATGTCACATTTGCAGAACCCCTAGGATACCAGAACAGCAGAAATCCCCCCACAAGTGACCCTATTTTACAAAGTACACCCCTCAATGAATTCATCTATGGGTGCAGTGAGCATATAGCCACATCACAGGCGTACCACAGAATTCTATACCATTCTGTGGTGAAGAATAGTGTTGAGCGGACCCGGATTTGAAAAATCCGGATCCGCACGGTTCTCTCTCTTTTCCCGGATCCCCATTGATTTACATAGCCTCGGATCCGGACTTCAGCGTCAACCCAATCCGGATCCGTCGGACCCGGATTATAGCCGATCCGCTCAACTCTAGTGAAGAACTAATAATTACATTTTTATCACTAAAGTATAGTTTTAGCCTCATGTTTTTTATTTTCACAAAGTGAAATGGCTAAAAAAAAAAGGCCCATAATTTGTTATACAATGTCTGCTGACTGTGACAATACTCCACATGTTATTGTACGGTACTGTATGGCCACACAGCCGGGTACAGGAGGGAAGGGGGTATATTTAACTTGATTTTTCTAGAGTAGTTTTCGGACTCCATTTGTAGAGCCCATGATGTGCTTAAACAGTGGAAACCCCCCTCATGTGAACTTTTATTAGAAGTTACACCCCTCTGGGAATTCATGTATGGGTGTAGTGACTATTTTCATGCTATGGGCATTTTCCAGAAACAAATAGGAAGTGTAAGTTACAGAGTAAAAATTGCACATCAGTAGTGCCCAATACATTGTAAAGCCTAATACATTGTGCCTAGCTTGTGCTTCTGGAGCCACGTACCGATAAAATAAGCGGGTTGTCGTCACTACGTTACTGCCAAACATGAAAGCTAACTGTGATTTCGGCACAATGTGGGGCTCAGAAGGGAGGGGGTATTTGTATTTGGAAGCGCAGATTTCGTTAGATTTCTTGGGGTGGGAGCCATGTCGCTTTTCTAGAGCCATTGTGCTACTGGTAACTTGCACAACCTCTTATTTCTGTTAACAGGTGATGGACCTGAGTAGGGACTTGTTTTTTTTTTTGTGTTGAGTTGAAGCTTTTATTAGTGGTATTTTGGGGTAGATAACATTTTGGATCAGTTGACATTTATCCGGTGCACTCTGTGAAGGTTCCCATCTAAATATCCGAAACAAGTGATTTAGATAAAACCACCAACGCATCCATTCACTAATGAGACAGGAGTCTGTTTGGTCTCTGGTTAGTGATGTCTGGCTTTTCAGAGGTGCACAAGCCTGTGGCCGACCGTGCTTTTGTGCACGCCTAAAAAGGGGGACACCGCTGGATCATAGGCAAGACAGCGTCTCCATTTGTTTCATTATAGGGAATCTTTTGTTGGAGGCAGCATTGTCTGAATCACGTATTTCAGAGATTTAAGGTACCGTCACACATAGCGAGATCGCAGCTGAGTCACGGTTTCCGTGACGCAGTAGCGATCCCGTTAGCGATCTTGTTATGAGTGACATCTACCAGCGATCAGGCCCCTGCTGTGAGATCTCTAGTCGTTGCAGAATGGTCCAGGCCATTTTCCTCAAAGGCGATGTCCTGCTGGGCAGGACACATCGCTGTGTTTGACACTGTGTGACAGGGTCACAGTGACTGCTGAGATCCTTATACATGTCGCTACTGCGACCTGTATTGTTCCTGCATCGCTGGTAAGATCTGACTGTGTGACATCTCACCTGCGACCTCCCAGCGACTTACCTGCGATCCCTATCAGGTCACATCGTTTTCGGGATCGCTGGTAAGTCGTTGTGTGTGACTGGGCCTTTACACAGAAACCCCGGTGTAAGCACAGAACGCAGGATGAATGTGAGCCGAGCTTACTGCGATCTATGGGAAGTAGAATAAACAAATCAACAGCCAATAAAGAATTAATTTTATTTATTTTTTCTTACATACATATTTCTTATGTAGTATAAGTGATTACACAGTTTTATTCTTCGGGTTGTGTGATTACAGCAATACTATAACACACTGAGAAATATTTTAAAAAAAAAAAGTTATTGCATAGCCATCGTTTTTGTAGTACCATTTTTGGGCACATAATGTTTTTTGATAAATTCTATTAAGATTTTTAATATGCAGAATGAACATAAAACAGCAATTTTAGAATTGTCTTTTCAGGGTGTTTTGTATGCCCTTCAGTGCGTGGTAAAAGGGATCATACAGCTTTATTCTTCGGGCCAGGACGATTACAGCGATACCATCTTTAAAACTTTTTTATGTTTTGCTGATTTTTTATTTTATAGAAAAAATAATTGTTTTTGCATCACTATATTCTGAGAGCTATAACTTTTATTTTTCTGCTGATGGAGCTGTTTGGCGGCAAGGTAACATTTTCAGCAATACAATTTTTATTTCTATTTGTCTTTTTGATTGTGGTTTGTTCTGTGGTTTTATGAAAAAGTAGGTTTTTTTGCACTTTTATTTTAATACTGTGTTCACTGAAGGGGTTAAATAGTGTGACAGTTTTATAGGTCGGGTTGTTCCAAATGTCGTATTTGAACTTTTTTTGTTTATTTTTGTCTTTCTTTAAATATATGTATTTATTGGTAGATTTTTTTTTTCCTTTATTTGTGAATTTTTTTAATTAAATATTTGTAACATTTTTTTTAAACTTTTTCATTTTTTACTTAGCCCTTTCATGAGACTTTGGCTTTCATTACTTTGCTGATATAATTATTTGCAATACATTATACCTGTTAGTGCTACACTGACAGAAGTCTCCTTACTGTTTGCATGGTCTAATAGACTTGCCGTAGCTGGCTAACCTGGAGGTCATCATGACGGTCTTGGGTTGCCATGAAAACAGTTGAGCCCTCACGATTACATCAAGGGGGCACTGATTTTGTGGCACAGGGAGTTCCTTCCTTTTCCATGACTCTAATGCGGACGTCACACGAGACGATAAATCGATTAATCGTGCGATCGCATAAGCGATCGCACCCGTCCCCATCGTTTGTGCGTCACGGGCAATTAGTTGCCCGTGGTGCACAAAGTCGTTAACCCCCTGTCACACGTACTTACCTCCCGGGCGACATCGCTGTGGGCGGCGAACATCCTCTTCCTGAAGGGGGAGAGACGTTCGGCGTCACAGCGACGTCACACGGCAGCCGGCCAATAGAAGCGGAGATGAGCGGGATGTAAACATCCCGCCCACCTCTTTTCTTCCGCATTGTTGGCGGGATACAGGTAAGCTGTGTTCATCGCTCCCGGGGTGTCACACGGAGCGATGTGTGCTGCCACGGGAGCGACGAACAACCGGAGCACAGAAGGAGGAACGAGATTATGAAAATGAACGACGTGTCAACGAGCAACGATAAGGTGAGTATTTTTGCTCATTCACAGTCGTTCGGAGGTGTCACACGGTACAATATCTCTGACGATGCCGGATGTGCGTCACTAACGACGTGACCCCGACGACATATCGCCAGATATATCATACCGTGTGACGCCCGCATTAGGCTATGTCCGCACATAGAAAGAAAATAGGGATAAAGGAGGTGCGTTAGACTCACAGAGTCTCCCGCGTTGCTGTAACACTACTTCCGGGTCCGATAATTAACTCTCATACATATTCACTGTGTTCCCTGCCCGTTGGCAATCCCAGTTCTGTGTATGGTTGTAATCAAACTGCGCCCCCACCCTGTGTGACAATGTCTGTGTTTGGTTGGAATCACACACGCTGTCTGCATATCTAAGGTGTAAAAATAAATAAATAAATTGGTATTATTGTGATATCCAGCAGAGATAAAGCATACGGCTACAGGCTGCAGCCACCAGCCATGTGCTTATCCTGGCTGTGTATTCAAATAAGAGGTACCCTATGCATGTTTTAAAAAAAAAATATTTAAATAATTAAAAAAACTGGCGTGCGGTCTCCCCAATTTTGATACCCAGCCTTGATAAAGCCGATAGCTGGGGGCTGATATTCTCAGGCTGGGAAGCCCATGGTTATTGGCCCCTCCACAGCCTAAAAATAGCAGTCTGCAGCCACCCAGAATTTTCACATCTAATCCCGGCACTTTACTCGACTCATCCCGATTGCCCGGGTGCGATGGCAATCAGGGTAATATAAGCGGTTAATGACAGCTCGCAGCTGTTACTAAGCCCTAGATTAGTAATGGGAGGCATCTCTGAGTACCCCCCTCCATTATTAATACTGTAAGTGAAAAGAAATAAACACAAACACCGAAAAAATCATATATTTCAAATAAGATACAAAAAACCCAGCCTCTTTCTCCAATTTATTAACCTCAAACACTGCATTTTTTTTGCCAAGAGATGCAGATTTGGTGCTGAAATTTATACACCAAATTCCTGCACCAAATCTGCATCTTCTGGGAAAAAAATGTGATGCAGTTTTCATGTGATATTGATGTTTGCCAGATTTTGTGCAGTTTGGTGTATACATTTTAGCACCAAATCTGCATCTCTTTGCAAAAAAACTCACAAAGTGGGTTTGATGCCATTTTGGTGTTGGTTTCTGCCAGGAGACGCAAATTTGATGCAGAAATCTGGTGCAGACATTTCAGCAATGATGATACTGATAATAATCAAATCCAAAGGACTGATAAACAACGGTCTTAGTTTTTACATACGTGAAAATTCATGTAATTCTGAATGAGGGCACGAATAAATTGGGGCTCAAGGCTCTAAGGGTAGGGAAAAGCAGTGTGGCAGTGGTGCGGCTGTGTTACGGTCCCTGAGGGGCGGCAAGTATCTGGGACTGGCCCATGAACCATGCACCAGACTCCTCCAAAGGAGCAACCAGCAGTGAACCACCCCTATACAAGGACTGTCATGCCATAATGAAAGGCCTAAATGCACAGCACCCAGGGACCTATAGAGATAGTCTCTTAATGTCCGATATTGGAGTACACAGTTGCAGCAGCACTGAGATGGCGGCACAGGGGTGATGACATCACAGAGGTGATGTGGCAGCATAGTGGTGAAGACGCAGATGTGGCAGACAGCGGTGATGGCTCAGGCGTGTTGGCACAAGGGTAGTGGTTTTGATGTGATGGAATAGCGGTGATGGCCCAAGTGTGTCGGAACAGGGGTAATAGCTCAGATTTGGCGGCACAGTGGAGATGGCTCAGGTGTGTCTGCACACTGGTGGTAGAGAGCAGGTTCTAGGATGAGACAGAGGTTCGATACGCAAGAATGGTACAAGGACTAGACACAGTAACGAACAGGGACCTGAAAACTAGCAACACACGATTGGCAATGTTGCTAAGACACCTATCAGGGGAGGCAGACTTAAATACCTTTAAGGTAACAGGTGACCTCTGGGATCACTTACAGGTAATGGGACACCGACCCTTTAAGAAAGGGGGCATGGCTGCGCGCACCCTATAGGCACTCACAAAAGCAGTATGTGCGGCCTGGGAGCATGAAGAGGCTGTGGCCAAACCCAGGGCAGGAGAGGAGGTTGTAGAGCTGCTGGGCAGGTGAGAGGGAGGACATACTCCTTAAACTGCTCAAAACTACATTCAAGAAGTTTATTAACCCTGCACGTGCTTCACATGAACTAAAGTAGTTTGGAAGGATAAAAATGGAAATTTTACTGATTCACACAAAAATGTTATTTTAGTCCCAAATTTTGCACTTTCACAAGGGGAACAAGAGAAAAGGCACCACACAATTTGTTGTGAAATTTCTCCAATACCCCATATGTGGTCGAAAACGCACGGCTCGGAAGGTAAGGAGCGCCATTTGAAATTTAGAGGGCAAAATAGGCTGGAATCGATAGCGAACACCAGATCCCTAAACAGTGGACATCCCCCCACAAGTGACAATATTTTTGAAACCAGATCCCTCCTCCCCTAAGCGCCAGAACAGCAGAAACACCCTCAAGTGACCAAATTTTGGAAAGTACATCTCTCTGGGAGTTCATCTGAGGTTATAGTGATGATTTTGTCTTTTACATGTAATCCTTTATGTAAGTGCTCAGCGTAGAGTGCAGGATAAATGGAGCTGTGCCATACTGTGATTTTTGGGAGGCAGAATGAACAAATCAACATCAGCATAAGAATTGGCTTTATTACTGATATTACCTGAGGAAGACAACAGTGGGTTGTTGAAACGTGTTGTGTTTACAAGAGACCATTATTAAAGATTTGTCTCTAAAAGAATCTTCTGGCAGATATCTTTATTAGCGCTCCAGCAGACCGAACAATAATTTTTTAATTCACATATTCCCTTCATGAGCAGCATTAAGGATGGCAGATTGCCCAGAGCAATAGAGATTCTGCTGGATGTCGGATACTAGACCGGGAACTCGGTGTCGGTGTAACACAGCGCTATTGTGAGGAGAAGCAATTCCGCCTCCTAGGAAAAACTCAAACTCATTAACAAGGTGAGCAGTGATAATAAGCAATATAACTTTATATTTCATGGGTGCTCCTCATTGCGCCTCTCTTTATTCATATTTTTTTACACCGATATACATATTTATTGGTATAATTTTTTCAGATTTTTCCCAAATAATATTTTTACTTTTTTTTTTTTTTTTACTTTTTTACTTAGTTTCTATATGGGATATTCAACACCTTCATTGTTTTGATCACTGATATAATGTATTGCAATCCACTAGCATTGCAATGTCAGTGCTGCACTTACACAAGCCTCTTCGATCATGCTCCTGGTGGTGACCTGGAGGTCGTCATGATGACCTCAGGTCACTATAGCAACAATCGGGCTCTTGTTATGACACCATTGTTGAAGGGCTCCCTCTCCCAGCCCCCTAAATGCTACAGTTGATATTGATTGCATCATTTGGGGGTTAGACAGCCATGGACAGCGAGGACCTTCGCTGGCTGTGAGAGCCGGGGCCCAGCCGTCATGTAAGCCAAGCTCCCGGCGGTGGTCGCTCAGGCACAGCTTCACTACACTCAATCACAGCAGGGGGTGTGTCCCATTGGTATGCACATGAGTGTCTAGTCCTGTAATGCTAATCACATAGTCATAAACCCTTTAGTTTACAGAAACAATTGCACACACTGATAAAAGAAGCATAGTTACTTTTTATTTTTTAACTCTTACAGCATGCTGTCCTCAGCTTGCATAGCATAAACCTGCTGACAGCTTCCCTTTGATGAGGTGGGGGGTAAGCCTGTCAATGCTCAGACCATACGCTGCACAGTGTATCAAAATGGTCTGCATGGCTGTCGTCCCAGATGTAAGCCTCTTCTAAAGATGATGCACAAAAAAGCCTGCAAACTGTTTGCTGAAGAAAAGCAGATTAAGGACATGGATTACTGGAACCATGTCCTGTTGTCTGATGAGACCAAGATAAACTTATTTGGTTCAGATGGTGTCAAGCTTGTGTGGTGGCAACCAGGTGAAGAGTACAAAGACAAGTGGGGCTGCATGAGTGCTGCCGGCTATGGGGAGATACAGTTCATTGCGGGAACCATGAATGCCAGCATGTACTCTGACATACTGAAGCAGAGAATGAACCCCTCCCTTCGGGAACTGGGCCGCAGAGCAGTATTCCAATATGATAACGACCCCAAGCACACCTCCATGAGAACTACTGCCTTGCTAAAGAAACTGAGTGTAAAGGGGCTGGACAGACCAACCCTGTTGTGCATCTGTGGGGCATCCTCAAACAGAAGTTGGAGGAGCGCAAAGTCTCTAATATCTACCAGCTCCGTGATGTCATGGAGGAGTGTAAGAGGATTCCAGTGAAGCTGTAGTGAACTCCATGCCCAAGAGAGTTAATGCAGTGCTTGGAAACAATGGTGGTCACACAAAATATTGACACTTTGGGCATAATTTGGCCGTTTTCACTTATGGGGTGTACATACTTTTGTTACTAGCGGTTTAGACTTTAATGGCTGTAAGTTGCATTATTTAGCGGGCACACCAAATTTACGCAGTTATACAAGCTGTACACTGACTACTTTATGTTGTATCAAAGTGTTATATCTTCAGTTTTTTCCCATGAAAATATATAATAAAATCTTTACAAAAATGTAAGGGGTGTACTCATTTTTGTGTTATATTGTATTACTGTACTCATGGTGGTTCTGGTGATGTATTCATGTAAGTATCCCTTTACATTTTTTGGTGGCCCTTGGGATTGGTTTAGTATGCCAATGTGGCCCAGTATGCAAATGTTGTGCACCCCTGCTGTAGAAGGTTTATGGTTGAAGGCCGGGACAACTACTGAGGTCTGGTAAACTGAGTGGATAGCACTAAGCCTAGCCATGGTAGCCATTTTTAGAACTGGTGTCCTCTAAGAAAGTGCCATTACAAGTTTTAGGTATTAGACCAAATTAAACAGGTCAACAACAACATGTTAAAAATTGTTTCACATTTCTAACATATATTAGAAGTCCAATGCAGCCAAACGAGAACAAGTCCTGCACTGCCTGCCCTCAATTTACCTTTTGGTTCAGTGGCTCACGTGCTGATGGTTATCATGTGGCGCTGGTTTCAGGCGCAGCGTGCTGGTCGGTAGCAGACAGCTAGGGGATCCAACAGCAGGGAGACGAAAAATCGACCGCAAACAGCTGCTATGCCAAACAATTTCTTTTATTTAGACGATTTTCTCCATAGGTGCAGGTAAAAATGCGGGAGGTGGCTTGGATGCGAGTCCCTCCACAGGACGACGGCCGTTTCGTCTGTAAGTCAGACTTCTACGGGTCCACTAAAAAAAAAGTGGACCCGTAGAAGTCTGACTTACAGACGAAACGGCCGTCGTCCTGTGGAGGGACTCGCATCCAAGCCACCTCCCGCATTTTTACCTGCACCTATGGAGAAAATCGTCTAAATAAAAGAAATTGTTTGGCATAGCAGCTGTTTGCGGTCGATTTTTCGTCTCCCTGCTGTTGGATATATTAGAAGTCCCTAGACATTTATTCTGTTAGGTTTCCATTGATGGGACATGCTACTAAAGAATTTTGTGTAAGCAGTTGATGCACAGGTTGACACCTTTAGTCACCCTAAAATATTTACTAGTCAATGGAACAATTTGTATAAAAAACTCATCAAGTCAAATGTTAGTGGGGGTTGTGGTTGGGGAGGGGGCCTGACTTGTTTCTTGCTACAGGCCCAGGAAACTGAATCTAGATCACTGTGGTAACCTCAGCACAATGTAGAGTAGGCTTTGGTGGTGAAGCAGTTAAAGCGTTGCTCAGATGAGCAGTGTGTAATCACTTCCCTTGTGTTGTATATAGAGAGAGGAAGGAGTGGTTTGTCACGGCTTATCTCTGTACACTTGCAGGAGATATAGAGAAATGAAAGCTCAGTTCAGGGTCAGGGCAAAAACCGTTTTTCGTTGTCAACATATTTTTACTGCATCCCATATATATAATGTCTATGTGTGTGCGTGTGTGTATAGCGTATATACATATACACTGTAATAGTGATACAGAATATGTATGCAGCTTGTAACATTAAAGTATCTCATAGTACGTCCCATAAACAACATTTATCATCTGTCTACGGGAATGATCATTGGAGGTCTGACTGATCGGACTCCCATCAATCCCAAATAAAAGGGGCCCAAAGACCTCTTTGTAAAAGGTGACTAATACTGCTCCATGTATGGATCTGTGGATGCTGTAGTGTACAGCAGCGCTCACTTCCTTGTTGATCAACTAGTCTGTTCGAAGGCGGGGAGACTGAAGTCGGCGCTGATTGGATAAGGGCTCGTGCGCACTTGCATACTGACATGCATTTATGCTGCATTTAGCACTGCAGCGTAAATAAATGCGGCCTGCATCCCCAGCACAATCTATGTAGATTGTGCATAATTCGTGCGCACGATGCTTTTTTGAACGCAGCGATTTGCATGCTAAGATTTTGACCCAAATCCGTGCGTTCCAAAAAGCAGCATGTCAATTAATTTGTGCGCTTTGAATGTGTACCGCCCCGGGGCTCGGCCAGCTGCCGAGCCGCTCGGATCCGTGCTCGTCGGGGGGTGGCTCGAGCTCCTCCCGGACCCGGGGGTCACGTCGCTCTGAAGGGGAGTTGGCGCTATGTGTAGGGATTTCGGTGGGGAAGGTTCACGGCCGAGGCTGTGGCATTTAGTGATGTAAGTTCGTGATGCCACCCACGGGTTGTGAATGTGGACACCACCGCTGTCGTTCACTAGGCTCCCGGGGACGGTGTTATGCAGCCTGGTGTTGACCCCTCCGTGGGCAGGGGGTGATGGTCCCGGGGCCCGGTGGTTGTGAGGTGCAGGCAAGATGGTGTGGTGCGGTGCGCGGCCCGAGGGCACTGTTGTACTCACTATGACAGATACACCGGAGTCTCTGGTAAACCAAAAAGGATGGTGGTTGGTGCCCGCAGCTGGCTGCGCTTTCCCCTATTCTCAGGTTGGTGGTTCCCGCCTTTCTCCTGCACCTCTGTGGTAGAACTTGACTGCCTATGCTTCAGCAACGGTAGTCCACTCCCCAGCTTGATGTGTGTCAGAGAACCTGTTTGCCCGCAGGCGCTGGCCCATGGGATCTCTCTGCCTGGGCGGTGGCTTTCTATCCCCCTCGGTGGGCTGCTGATGTCTTTCGGGTCTTGGGACGGGAAAGGACCAAAGGTCCAGACCTCAATCAGTGAATTCGACGTGGTCCAGTGGCTTCTGGACCTCGTTCTGGGTCTGCTACCCCTCCTGGTGCTCCGGTTTCCAGTTGGCTCCCCGGTTCGGTACCGGCGGGCCACTACCCTGTCCCGGTCCTTTACGGTTCCACCAGCCATCTTCCCAGCTCCTGCAGGCGGCAACCACCATCTGCCTCTTTGCCACGGTACCAGGGCTATGACCCCAGCACCGGTCAGTGTTGTCTCTGCAGACCTGACGCCACAGGCTTGCTGCACTTGAACGTGAACTCCACTCCACTTCACTGTACTGACGGACTGCTCACTGACTGACTGAACTGACTGTGTCCTGTCTCAGGCCCTCTGGACTCCTCGGTGGGCGTGGCCAACTGCCTGGCTCCGCCCCCTGGTGTGAGCATTGAACACTGAGAGAGGTGACAAGGGTTTGTAGGTTGGCTGCTCTCACCTTATTAGGGGCTGGGTGTTTGTGCAGGGGGTCTACCTGTGACTACCTGGCTAGTCCAGGGCGTCAAAGATGCAGCTCCCACTCTGTCTATGGTGGGGGCAGCAGCCATAGCGCATTAAATTAAATTGTTTTTTTTTTTTAAACACTGCATCCATTATGCAGTGTTTCTGCAGCGATTTGAAGCGCACATGTGCTGTCAAATTTCTGCAGAAATTTCAGCATTTACGTGCAAACATAGCCTAATAATAATAATTTTTATTTCTATAGCGCCAACATATTCCGTAGCGCTTTACAATTCAGAGGGGACATGTACAGACAATATGAGACAATACAAAATAACGAAATTCAGATACCAGGAGGAGTGAGGGCCCTGCTCGTAAGCTTACAGTCTATGAGGAAATAGGGGAGGCACAAAAGGTCAATGCGGGGGAGAAAAGCTTGTCATATATAGTCCAGCCATCGATTTAATATGGGATTCAAAGCCAGCTGCATGAACCGGTCAGCAGCCAGAATTTATACATACAGAGTGTAAAAAAGTACATGAAGAGGAAGGAACCAGAAAATACAGGGGACAAGAATTGTAAGTCAATTTTATGAAGGGCAGAATGGGACTAAATTAGATGAGGGAGGTGAGGTGATAGGCTAGTCTAAAGAAATGCGTTTTTAGGTCCCGCTTAAAGGTGTGGATGTTGGGAATTAAATTGTTCTTGGTAGTGTGTTCCAGAGTATTGGCGCAGCTCATGAGATTGGATGTGGACCTTGCTTGACGCCACACCAACACTTGATCCCTGGCACCACTGGAACAGCACTTGCTGCGAAAGTGAGTATAGGCTTTTTTATTTTACCTGGGAGAACCATGTGGAATCAGAAGAGGTTGTCCTAGCAGTGGACAACCCCTTTACTGTCCCAGGCAGTCTGCATTATCCTCTGCAGTGACATTCTAAACTGTCACTGTAAAGTATAGCAGCTGCACAGGATCATGCTGGAGCAGGGAGTCGGCTGTCAGACACAGCCAGACTGCCCTTTGAGAAGATGGAGACAGTTTATTACCCTCTACCTACCCAATCACTGTGTCTCCAGTAATAGGAAGCGCTGACAGATCTTCTAACCCAGCAGTCATTTGCATGTACGGAGGAAGGAACTGCTGCTGAGTCCTAAGGCTATGTCCGCATGTTGCTTTTTACCTGCTTTTTTGCTGCTTTTTCAACTGCAGCGTTTAATGCCAAAATGGTTGTGTTCTGCTTTTCAAGCAAAGTCTATGGGAATTTGGGTTTCTTGTCCGCACTATGCAGTCAATTGTTTTTGCCATTTGGGTTTTGCACTGCAAAGCTGAGTTTTTGACCAAAGTTCTGCAACAAAAAGGCTGGCTTTTTGTTTTTTCTCCATTGAATTGGTCGGTGGTTGACCTCCACCTTGCTTTGCGCCCCAATTTGGGATGTATTCCATCTGTCTAGATTTTGGCGGTTGGTGACTGTTCACATTAAGTCATCAGGCTTTGTCCTCAGGCTATTTACTTCATGCAGCATTTGCTTGGACCTGTCCCGCCCACAGCCATGACTCAGTCATGTGTACGGGATTGAAATAGACCAGGTGAGTGCTGCTAAGAGCAGTTCTACTATTCATATGTGAGGCCGTATGGCACATTTTATAAAAATATTTTAGTGTAGGACTGCCTCAAATGAGATTTGCCGTGACGTGGCGAGGCAGCTCAAGAAATTGCAATTTTTTGGCAAAAATCTCAAAATTTTTATAATAAGTACAGTTTGGAATGTTTAGTGCTGAAGTGCACATTTGGTGCTGGCTTTTTGTTTTTTCAACAAAAAGGCTGCAGTTTGAACTGCATAGTGCGGACAAGAAACCCAAATTCCCATAGACTTTGCTTGTGTAAAATGTGTAAAAATAAGTGTTTTGGACAGGGTAACAATTTTTTTTTATACATATACTGTATATTCTTTATTTAACAATTTACAATAGAACCTGGGTGAAAAGTAAACAACAATAGCAATTTTTCATGCTGACAATTACCTAAAATATAGTAATAGCGTTACAATGAAAATATAAAAAACACATGTAACTGCTGTTAGAGAGAGGGAGGGAATAGGTAAAGAGAGGAGGGAATGGGGAACTTAGAAGAATGTTAGGCCATGTGCCCACGGGCGCTCGTACCTGCGGATATATTCGCAGGTACGGCCGCATGTTTCCCGCAGCTGCCCGCCGGCATCCGCAGCTATTTTTAGCTGCGAGTTTCCAGCGGAATAGCTGCGGGAAATATGCAGACTTTCACGCGATTTACCTGCGGACGTCCAGGCCTCTATCTCCATAGCGGAGGGCCGGGATCTCCGCAAGTAAATCCGCATGAATAATTGACATGCAGTTAGGTGCAGCTGTGGAGGAGATTCCGCAGCCGCACTTTCCGCAGCGTGGACACAGCACTCCCCATGTCCCGTAGGATAACATGGGGAGTGACTGTACATGCTAGAACCTGCGGATTTATCTGGAAAATCCAGAAAAATCCGCAGGTTTTCCGCGGCAAACTCCGCAGCAAAAAGCTCCCGTGGGCACATGGCCTTAGGCTATGTGCGCACGTTGAGTAGT
The DNA here is from genome assembly GCF_048569485.1 of Anomaloglossus baeobatrachus. Classification (NCBI taxonomy): domain Eukaryota; kingdom Metazoa; phylum Chordata; class Amphibia; order Anura; family Aromobatidae; genus Anomaloglossus; species Anomaloglossus baeobatrachus. Next base: position 139,626,407 of record NC_134354.1, on the reverse strand, counting down.
GTCCATGCTGAAAAATCTGCAGCGATTTGGCAGTGCATGTACGCTTTAAGGCTATGATCGCACTTTGCGTTGTGCTACTTGCAGTTATAGACGCACGTTTTTGCCTTAATTGATTTAGCCAAAGTTGCCTTTTCCAGAAATTTAGCGCTAAAAACGCATGCGTATTTATCGCGTTTTATATGTGTTTTCAGCGCTTTTTACATGCTTTCTCACCTGCGTTTTGACAGATGCGTTTTGAACATCAAGACACTGGTAAATAAAGTTTACACAGTCAAACAGAATGAAAATAGAGAAAAAAAAGCAAAACATATAATTTTTGATTTATTTAAGAAAATAGTTACCGTATATTTCATGAAATTATAGCAGTTTTATAATATTTATTGCTAAAATAGCAATAAAATCATAATTTTCACAAATTTAATTGTCGGACTATGTGTGTGTGTAAAGGGACATATTATTCCATTATTTTAATGTCTGCAAAGCATGTGTTTTTGAAGTAAAAAACGCAGTGTTTCTGCACCTAAAAAGCATGTAAAACGTAGGAATTTTGATGTTTGTTGCTTTTTGATACTTCTCATTGACTTCAATGTTAGCAAAACGCTGCAGAAATGGCAAAAACAATTGACATGCTGCTTCTTTGAACGCATGTTTTTTGCCACAAATTATGCAAATTAAACGCAGCGTTTTAAAACGCAAAGTGCCGTGTAGAAATCAACCTTTTCCATAGACTATTATGGAAAAGCAAAACGCATGCCTTTTGGCGTGAAAACGCTGCAGCTCAAAACGGACCTAAAAAGCAGCTGAAACGCAAAGTGCGGTCATAGCCTAAATCGCTGCAGAAACACTGCGTAATGGATGCAGTGTGACTGCAGAACAGATGCCGATTTAATGCGCTCTGGATGCTGCCTCTCCCATAGACGGAGTGGGAGCAGCATCCAAAGCGCACAAAATAAGTGACATGTTGCTTTTTTGAGCGCAGCAATTTGGATCAAAATTTCAACTTACAAATCGCTGCGCTCTCAAACGCAACGTGCGGATGGATTATGCACAATCTTCATAGATTGTGCTGGGGACACAGGACGCATGCATTTACGTTGCAGTGCAATATGCAGCGTAAACGCATGAAATTACGCAACATGTGCACATACCCTTAGGAAGGATTAAGACTGTGGTAGGGTACTAAAGGGGGCTTTACACGGTAGCGATATCGCTAGCAATTTGTAGCGATAGCGAGCGTGTAAGTACCCGCCCCCGTCGTGCATGCGATTGTTTGTGATCGCTGCCGTAGCGAACATTATCGCTACGGCAGCGTCACACATACTTACCTGGTCGGCGGCGTCGCTGTGACTGCCGAACAATCCCTCCTTCAAGGGGGAGGGACGTTCGGCATCACAGCGACGTCACCGCAACGTCACTAAGCGGCCGGCCAATCAAAGCGGAGGGGCGGAGATGAGCAGGATGTAACATCCCGCCCACTTCCTTACTTCCGCATTGTGGCCGGCGGCAGGTAAGGAGACGTTCCTCGCTCCTGCGGTGTCACACACAGCGATGTGTGCTGCCGCATGAGCGATGAACGACCTGGATAAACAACCCTTACTGATTTTTGAGTTTGGGACGACCTCTCCATGGTGAACGATTTTCACCATTTTTGAGGTCGCTTAAGGTCGCTGGTCAGTGTCACACGCTGCGATATCGTTAATGACGCCGGATGTGCGTCACTAACAACTTGACCCCGACGACCAAACATTAACGATATCGTAGCGTGTAAAGCCCCCTTTAAGCCTGCTTTACACGTTGCAATTAGTTGTACAATCGCATTTGCGATGTGACACGCCCAGGTTGCATACGGGATCTTATGCGATTGCACGTTGGTCGTTCATTTGCTGTCACACGTGCGTTAGTAGTCTATGTTAAATTGATCAATTTTGTGTGCGATCCTTTAGATCATGTGTTCTGTGACGTATGCATTGGGCACCTTTTTTTTTTTTTTATTTATTGACTTGCCAAGCGTGTGTAATGTGTAGAGATGCGTTTTTACTATGTCATCTGCCATTCAGCTCTGCTACATGGCCGCTGACAGCAGACACAGACAGCCATGTAGCAGCTGTGAATGGTAGTTGACAGCAGACACAGACAGAGCCGCACTGTCAGAATGAACTCGGGTGAACCTCACCCGACTTCATTGTCATGCTGCGGCTCTGTCTGTGTCGCGCCCTGATTAGCGGTCACCAGTGAAGGACTCACCGGTGACCGCTAATCTCCTGAGTAACTGAATTGAGCAGCCCTCTCTCATATACTCACCGATCCCCGGCGCTGCACGGCATTCACACTGCTCCGACGGCTTTTACTATTTTGAAAAAGCCGGCCGCCCATTAAACAATCTCGTATTCCCTGCTTTCCCCGCCCACCGGCGCCTATGATTGGTTACAGTGAGACACGCCCCCATGCTGAGTGACAGGTGTCACACTGCACCCAATCACAGCAGCCGGTGGGCGGGTCTATAATGTGTAGTGAAATAAATAATTAAATAATTAAAACAAATGGCGTGCGGTCCCCCCCAATTTTAAAACCAGCCAGATAAAGCCATACGGCTGAAGGCTGGTATTCTCAGGATGGGGAGCTCCACGTTATGGGGAGCCCCCCAGCCTAACAATATCAGCCAACAGCCGCCCAGAATTGCCGCATACATTAGATGCGACAGTTCTGGGACTGTACCCGGCTCTTCCCGATTTGCCCTGGTGCGTTGGCAAATCGGGGTAATAAGGAGTTATTGGCAGCCCATAGCTGCCAATAAGTCCTAGATTAATCATGTCAGGCGTCTATGAGACACCTTCCATGATTAATCTGTAAATTACAGTAAATAAACACAGACAGCTGAAAAAATCATTTATTAGAAATAAAAAACACAAACATATACCCTGGTTAACCACTTTAATCAGCCCAAAAAAGCCCTCCATGTCCGGCGTAATCCAGGATGCTCCAGCGTCACTTCCAGCTCTGCTGCATGGAAGTGACCGGAGCTGCAGAATACACCGCCGCTCCGGTCACCTCCACACAGCAACTGAAGACAGCCGCGCGATCGGCTGAGCTGTCACTGAGGTTACCCGCTGTCACTGGATCCAGCGGTGGCCGCGAGTAACCTCAGTGACAGCTCAGCTGATCGCGCTACTGGGCGTCCACGGATGACAACAGTGGTGGATGATCGCCGCATACTTTCTTTGGTGAAGAAGAACCCGTTCACAACATCAACTGAAGTCCAGAACACTCTCAGTGAAGTAGGTGTATCTGTCTATAAGTCAACAGTAAAGAGAAGACTCCATGAAAGTAAATACAAAGGGTTCACATCTAGATGCAAACCATTCATCAATTCCAAAAATAGACAGGCCAGAGTTAAATTTGCTGAAAAACACCTCATGAAGCCAGCTCAGTTCTGGAAAAGTATTCTATGGACAGATGAGACAAAGATCAACCTGTACCAGAATGATGGGAAGAAAAAAGTTTGGAGAAGAAAGGGAATGGCACATGATCCAAGGCACACCACATCCTCTGTAAAACATGGTGGAGGCAACGTGATGGCATGGGCATGCATGGCTTTCAATGGCACTGGGTCACTTGTGTTTATTGATGACATAACAGCAGACAAGAGTAGCCGGATGAATTCTGAAGTGTACCGGGATATACTTTCAGCCCAGATTCAGCCAAATGCCGCAAAGTTGATCGGACGGCGCTTCATAGTACAGATGGACAATGACCCCAAGCATACAGCCAAAGCTACCCAGGAGTTCATGAGTGCAAAAAAGTGGAACATTCTGCAATGGCCAAGTCAATCACCAGATCTTAACCCAATTGAGCATGCATTTCACTTGCTCAAATCCAGACTTAAGACGGAAAGACCCACAAACAAGCAAGACCTGAAGGCTGCGGCTGTAAAGGCCTGGAAAAGCATTAAGGAGGATGAAACCCAGCGTTTGGTGATGTCCATGGGTTCCAGACTTAAGGCAGTGATTGCCTCCAAAGGATTCGCAACAAAATATTGAAAATAAAAATATTTTGTTTGGGTTTGGTTTATTTGTCCAATTACTTTTGACCTCCTAAAATGTGGAGTGTTTGTAAAGAAATGTGTACAATTCCTACAATTTCTATCAGATATTTTTGTTCAAACCTTCAAATTAAACGTTACAATCTGCACTTGAATTCTGTTGTAGAGGTTTCATTTCAAATCCAATGTGGTGGCATGCAGAGCCCAACTCGCGAAAATTGTGTCACTGTCCAAATATTTCTGGACCTAACTGTATAAAGCTCAGTGTATGTGTGTATGTATGTCCGTTAAAGGAATCCGCACCGTCGCATGTACAATCACGAAATTTTGTCATAGACTATGTTTGGGCGGGAAAATTTAACCCCGTGCTTTCCAGTTACGCTACAAAAATTCTACAGCCATTAAACTGAATGGAGGTGGGAGCTATAGGTTATTAATAGCAACTGTCAGTGGTTGCTATAGGAACAAAATAAACTGTTAGTATACGATACGATAGATGGATAGAGAGAGACAGAAAAAGACAGACAGAGACAGACTGGGAAAAAGACATGCGGGCAAAGAGACATCCGGGCAAAGAGACAGCCGGGCAAAGAGACAGCCCAGGAAAGAGACAGCCCGGCAAAGAGACAGCCCGGCAAAGAGACAGCCCTGAAAAGAGACAGCCGGGCAAAGAGACAGAGAGAGACAGACAGATACAGAGATTGAGACCGACTGATGCAAATACAGAGAGATAGAAACAGACAGACAAGGAAAGAGACAGACAGACAGCGACACACAGAAAGAGACTGGGAGAGAGACAGTTACTATCCCGGGCAACGCCCGGGTACTACAGCTAGTCTAATATATAAAGCTCAGTGTATGTATGTGTGTGTATGTGTGTATGTCAGCTAAAGGAATTTGCACCGTCGCATTTACAATCACGAAATTTTGCACAGACGCCCCATGTGACCCAGGGAATGTCATAGACTATGTTTTGACGGGAAAATGTAACCCTGCGCTTTACAGTTACCCTCCAAAATCCTGCCTTTATTTAACTGAATGGAGGTGGGAGCTACTGGCTATTAATAGCAACTGTCAGTGGTTGCTGTAGGAACAAAATAAACTGTTAGTATAAGAAGCTTATGTGTGAAGTAATAAGATGTCGGTAGTGAGACGGATAGAGAGAGACAGAAAAAGACAGACAGACAGAGAGACAGACGGACAAAGAGAGACAGAGACAGACGGGCAAAGAGACAGACGGGCAAAGAGACATTCAGGCAAAGTGACAGCCCTGGAAAGAGACAGCCCTGGAAAGAGACAGCCCTAGAAAGAGACAGCCCTGGAAAGAGACAGCCCTGGAAAGAGACAGCCCTGGAAAGAGACAGATGGGCAAAGTGACAGATGGGCAAAGTGACAGCCCTAGAAAGAGACAGCCCTGGAAAGATACAGCCCTGGAAAGAGACAGCCCTGGAAAGAGACAGACGGGCAAAGAGACAGACGGGCAAAGAGACAGACAGAGACAGACGGGCAAAGAGACAGACGGGCAAAGAGACAGATGGGCAAAGAGACAGACGGGCAAAGAGACAGACCTGGAAAGAGACAGCCCTGGAAAGAGATAGCCAGGCAAAAAGACAGCCGGACAAAGAATCAGACGAGCGAAGAGACAGACGGGCAAAGTGACAGATGGGCAAAGTGACAGCCCTGGAAAGAGACAGCCCTGGAAAGAGACAGCCCTAGAAAGAGACAGCCCTGGAAAGAGACAGCCCTGGAAAGAGACAGCCCTGGAAAGAGACAGACGGGCAAAGAGACAGACGGGCAAAGAGACAGACGGGCAATGAGACAGACGGGCAAAGAGACAGACGGGCAAAGAGACAGCCCTGGAAAAAGACAGCCCTGAAAAGAGACAGCCCTGAAAAGAGACAGCCCTGGAAAGAGAAAGCCTTGGAAAGAGACAGCCCTGGAAAGTGACAGCCAGGCAAAAAGATAGCCGGACAAAGAGACAGACAGGCAAAGAGACAGATGGGCAAAGTTACAGCCCTGGAAAGAGACAGCACTAGAAAGAGACAGGCGGGCAAAGAGACAGGCGGGCAAAGAGACAGGCGGGCAAAGAGACAGGCGGGCAAAGAGACAGGTGGGCAAAGAGACAGCCCTGGAAAGAGACAGCCAGGCAAAGAGACAGACCTGGAAAGAGACAGATGGGGAAAGAGACAGACATAGAGACAGACACAGAGATACAGACAGACACAGAGATGGAGACAGATAGACTGATACAAATACAGACAGAGAGATAGAAACAGACAGACAGAGACATAAATACAGACAGACAAAGAAAGACACAGACAGAGAGACAGACAGACAGCGACACACAGACAGAGACTGGGAGAGAGACAGAGAGACAGTTACTATCCTGGGCAATGCCCGGGTATTACAGCTAGTACTTCATAAATACAAATAAATGAGTTCAGTCTGAGAATGGATAACACTCAGAACTAAACAAGTGAATACTATAATATCAAAATAAAGTATTTTATTGAATGCTAAAACCAGATTAAAATAATAGAAAAGGTGATAGATAGTCTGAGAACGGGGCGATATGTCCCTAAAAAATACATATAATAATCGAGAGACCACAACAGTGGTGTTTTTATAAATTCATCATGATAGTGTATACATATAATAAACAGCCATTCTAGAAATAGTCTCAGCAATGATGGTAACAGCCCACAATATATCAAGTGATGAATTTGAACATGTCAGCATTACCTTTTATATAAGTGGATAAGGACTGGTAAGAGATAAGATGCTGCGTCCCACCACCCTCACCCTGCTTATTCAGGGTCACAAACACTAAAATGTGTCTTTAAAAATAGTGTTCTAAAAAAAAATTCTGGTAAGAGTAAAAAAGTTGATTCAACTCTCTTTATACACTCCAGAAACAGGTATAGTAATAGTCTTGTACAATTCTTGGCCTGTAAGCTGCTTTCTCAAAGAGTGATGTAGCGTGTTTTCCTTTACATTTTTACTGGCATTCTTCACATAGTTTTTTTTTTTTTAGGTTGCTATGACCAGTTATGAAATTCAAAGGGCTAATGTCAGTAAGTTTATGGTATTCGGTAGTGTCACGGGTGTTTTTTGACCATAGAAGGTCACAGTGTTTGGCTGTGCAGAATGCTCCCTGATGTTCCATTGTTCCTGCTGTCAGTATTCATTGGTATAGGTAGCTTTCCTGCTGGATTCATCTCTCCCCCTTTTGGACCCAGCAGGAGCTCGCCTTCTACCCGGCTGCTGATCATCAGTATTCTCTTGGTGCTTATGTACCGCCCCGCGCTCGGCTGCATCCGAGCCGCTCGGATCCGGGCTCGTTGGTGGGTGGCTCGAGCGCCTCCGGACCCGGGGTCACTTCGCTCTGAAAGGGGATGCTGGCGCTTTTGGTGGGGGGTTAGTGCAGGGCGGTGCGCGGCCGGGCGGCACTGTTGTACTTACTGTTATTGACACACACAAGTCTCTGGTAAACAAAGTTGATGGTGGTCGGTGCCTGCAGCTGGCTGCGCCTGGTTCGGTGGTTTTGGCCTTTCTCCTGCACCGTGTTGTGTATTTGGGCTGCCTGCGCTTCAGCGACGGGAGTCCGCTCCCCGGCTTTGTGGATGTCAGGAGAGCCCTTTTTCCCGCAGACGCTGGCCCATGGGATCTCTCTGCCTGTGCGGTGGCTTTCTATCCCCCTCGGTGGGCTGTTGTCTTCAGTCGGGACTTGGGTGGGAAAGGACCTATAGTGCAGACCGCAATCAGTGAATTAACTCAGTCCAGTGGATTCTGTACCTCGTTTCAGGGTCTGAGTACCCCCTGTGTGCTCCGGTTTCCGAGTTGGTTCCCCGGGTTGGTACCGGCGGGCCACTACCCTGTCCCGGTCCACCACGGTTCCACCGAGCCGTATTCCCGGGTCATGCAAGCTAAGGCCACCGTTTGCCTCCTAGCCAAGGTACCAGGGCTCCGACCCCGGCACCTGTCAGACTGTGACAGGCCTGTCCCACAGGCCTGACCTCCTCCACTCCTCAACACTAAAACTCATCTGACTGTGTGTTTCCTGCCTCCGGCCCTCTGAACTCCTCGGTGGGCATGGCTAACCGCCTGGCTCCGCCCCCTGGTGTGTCCATCGAGCACTGAGGGAGGTGACTAAGTTTTACTGGTTGGCTGATGTTACCTTATTGGGGGACAGGGGTAATGCGGGCGTCTACCTGTGACTACCTGGCTAGTCCAGGGAGTCACACTTAAATACTCCTTTCTTTCTTAGACTGGTGCTGGTGATATTTTCAGTTCATTTAAGACTTGGTTGCAAGCAGGTGGTTTGTTCTCTGGTATCGTTGTTGAAAATTTTGCTGAACTTCTACCTGGGTCATCTGTAGATAAGTAATTCATGCACTTTTCCCCTGTGTGTCCTCCTTGTTGTCTTCATTAGTGTTTAGTGGGGTTGATCCTACCCATTCCATATTTAGGGCCCAGCACTAGGGATACCTAGGGTAAGGTATCCAGCTCAACGCATAGGTGCGGAAACTATCTAGGGTGGTGAGGGACCCCAGGGACCAGCGGTAGGTTTGGTCAGGGGTCATCATCTGCCTCTTCCATAGACACATGGTTTCCTTTCCCTTTTGCCGTTCACTTGGTACTTCCCCGTATCTAGCTTGACAGGTAGGACTTACAGACATTCAAACATGCCTTTGTGGTCACACATTGCAAAGAAAAAGAACTTTGATACAAAAAAGCTTGTAAATGCCCTGTGGGTGGTCCCAGTCCGGCATGTGCTTCTGCTCTCAATAAACCCTGCCAAATGCACAATGTATGTTCTCTCTGATTGGATCAATGCACAATGTATGTGAACAAGGCCTTAGTACATTGTCAAAACTTTACTGTAAGGGTACGCTCACACGAGCGTGAAACTCGGACGAGTGCAATGCGAGAAAATCTAACCAATGTTAGGCAATGAGGGCAAGCAGTCGGGAAGCTTTTATCGCATCCAGATTCTGGCGCTGAAAAACACTGAACATGTTCACACATCCTAAGGCTATGTCCATGAACTGTCCATGTGTTGTTACCCACAAATGCACCTTGTGCCAGAAAACGCATCGAAAAAATGTATGCTTTTTTTGCGCTTTTTTTTTTTTGCACATTTTTTTCCCATGCGGGTTTTTTGTAAAATCAATGGAAGGGCTAAAAAAGGCAGGACAAAAACACAAAATTGACATGCTGCCTGTCTTTTCTGCACCCAAAACTGCAAGGAAAAAAGAAGCAACGTGCGCACAGCACTTCAGAATTCTCAAAGACTTTCCTGGGAGAAGGAAAGACATGCAGTTTTGGGCAAGAAACTGCACCAAAAAAACGCCGCAAAAATGCAGTGTGCGTACACAGCCTAAATGTTAATGTGATCCAGTTGAAATGAAAGGTAGGAGAGTAATAGAGATACAGACTGTAGAGGAAAGTGAATGGTGATAGGAACGGTTTCAGGATGGAGACACAAGTAGAAACTGTCTCAAGCTCTTATTAAGAAAGAAGGTGAAATGTCCAAAGCAGTAGTATTACAGAAGAAATAGCACAAAAGCAGGAAATCTTAGAGGGATTTTCCAGAAGTTTAAAAAATTAGCCTAACAATAGGAAATACAATAAAATGAAAAATAACCAACACTTTTCTGTTAAATCCCCACCACTCCATCACCATTCATGGCTCCCACCAGTGTTTGTCTTCTTCACCTACAGTAATGATGTCATGTACATCCGAGTGACTCCTGCAGTGTCCTCAGCAGTCTCATACTAGCTAGTTTCACCACTGAGACCAATGATTGGCTGTAGCAGTCATACATGTATGACATCATCAGTAGCCAAATATTGGTGGGGACTAGTCTGCGCTGGGTTGTTGGAAGATTTAACAAGTGTGTAGTCTTGTTTGTTTCTTCTTACATTTTAGTACAATTCTCACAATCAGGGTTTGGTTTCACTTGCGTTTTGCACGGATGAGTGCAATCCGATAAAACATTGCACTGCACTCGCTCCAGTGCAAAACTATTGGACAGTGTCAATCTGCGATTGATTTCTCATGCCATAGCGCATATGGAATAATCACAGCATGCTGCGTTTGGCATCCAGTCTCAGCTCACATGCACCCAAATAAGTCTATGGGAGCGTGTGAAACATCATACTGCAGTCGCATGTCATGCAACCAGACAGAGACAGGCAGCGGAGGAGATGGGGAGAAAGTGCTCCCTCCCCCTCCACAGCGCTGATGTGATCGCAAGATCGGATCATAGTCACATGACCCCCGGATGACACTTGCAGCAAAGGGTCATTAGCATATCGCTTCCAATGCTCTCGCACGGGAAGCTGTACGCTAGTGGAACCGTACCCTCAGGCTAATTTTTTTTTATATTTTTTAGAAAGATTCTTTTGAAGGGTTTTTCTAGATTAGACAAAAATGTCTGTTTCTTTGTCGCTCCATTGGGAGACCCAGACAATTGGGTGTATAGCTATTGCCTCTGGAGGCCACACAAAGTATTACACTTAAAAGTGTAAGGCCCCTCCCCTTCTGGCTATACACCCCCAGTGGGATCACTGGCTCACCAGTTTTGTGCTTTGTGCGAAGGAGGCAACACATCCACGCATAGCTCCACTTTTTAGTCAGCAGCAGCTGCTGACTATGTCGGATGGAAGAAAAGAGGACACATATAGTGTCCCCAGCATGCTCCCTTCTCACCCCACTGTATGTCGGAGGTGTTTGTAAGGTTGAGGTACCCATTGCGGGTACGGCGGCAGGAGCCCACATGCTGATTCCTTCCCCATCCCTTTTTACAGGGCTCTGGGTGAAGTGGGATTTACCGGTCTCCAGGCACTGAGACCGTGCTCCATCTACAGCCCCTGGAGAAGATGCTGGATGGAGCGGAGTACATCAGGGACATGGCCCTGCTTCCTCAAGGTACTCTGTGTCCCCGTGCATTTGGCGCTCACACCGCAGCATGCTGGGTGTTGTAGTGCGCCGGGGGACATCAGCGCTGCGGCGCCTGTGCCATGGCCTCATTCAGCTTTGCTGAAGCAGGCTCACTTATGGGAATTGGTCGCGCCGGCCGCTGGGACTGCGGCGCGGCTGGCACTTGTAGTGCGCCGGGGACTTCAGCGCGGCCTGCGCTTTTACGGCGGCCGCGCTGATAACTAGAGTCCCCGGCTTTTGCGGCCTGCTTCCGTTCGTTCCCGCCCCCAGACCTGCCAGTCAGGAGAGGGGCGGGACGCTGGCCACTTCCAGGAATCGGTCGCGCCGGCCGCTGGCAGCGGCGCGGCTGGCACTTGTGGTGCGCCGGGGACTTCAGCGCGGCCCGCGCTTTTACGGCGGCCGCGCTGATAACTAGAGTCCCCGGCTTTTGCGGCCTGCTTCCGTTCGTTCCCGCCCCCAGACCTGCCAGTCAGGAGAGGGGCGGGACGCTGGCCACTTCTATGAATCGGTCGCGCCGGCCGCTGGAACTGCGGCGCGGCTGGCACTTGTGGTGCGCCGGGGACTTCAGCGCGGCCCGCGCTTTTACGGCGGCCGCGCTGTTAATTCGAGTCCCCGGCTTCTGGGCCTAGTCTCCCTTCGTTACCGCCCACAGCCCTGACAGTCAGGGTAGGGGCGTGACGCTGCATAGAGCAGAGCTGAGAGCTGGAGTATGTTTTGCATACTCCACCCCTCTCACTGTGTGCACTGTGAATCCGGATTCCCGCACTTTCTCAGGCACGCCCACGGCTTCCTTCTCTACAAGGACACCGGCAGCCATTAGTGTCAGTTTCTGTACGATACAGAGACAAGTGTGGAAGACCCTGGCATTCTGATAGTCACACAATCGCTGTAACATGCGTTAAGCAGCACCTGTGGTGCTAACCCCACTAGTGCAGAAGTGCACTTATAGATATGCTTGTACTATATACATTGCACTGTTTGGTCGCACGTTGTATATACCCTCCTGGATTATGCGGAGGAGTTATCAGCATATTCTCTGTGTAAAACAAAGGTGCAGAACCACATGTTTTTCTATACAGCTGGTACAGCATGTACGGCTATACGGCCGGCAGGTACATAGACTCCCATTGTATGCACTAATGGCCAGGGGATGAGGACGGTGTCTGCAGTATTTACTGACAGTTTTTCTGAGACTATGGCTATGATACTAGAAGCCTAGCAGTCCGGACATGTCTCTCACAATATGGGCACTGTTGAATCATTGATCCATGGCCCCCCTCAGTGTGAATAACTAACAGCTCCGGGAATGTCACACGCATCCCAGAGTCACGGCTCTGCACGGACGTCAGTCCCAGACAGCCTAAGTGGGCTCGCTATGAGCGGCCTCGGTTTCATCAGGGTCCTAACAGAAGGACTCGCTGTGTAATGAGGCGGAAGTAGCGGCTCAGGATTCTGATCCTGAGACCGCTCTCAATCTGGATACACCTGATTGTGACGCCATAGTAAATAATCTTATAGCGTCCATCTATAGAATGTGGGTTATTTCTCACAGCTCCTCCAGTGGAGGAGTCAGCTTCACGTATTTTTCTGGACCACTCTGCCTTCAGAGAGGCAGTCCAGGAACACCACGCTTATCCAGATATGCGCTTCTCCAAACGGCTTAGGATACACGTTATCCCTGTCCCCTGACTTGGTCAAGGACTGGACCCAATGTCCCGAGCGGCATCCTCCAATCTCCAGGCTTGTAGCTAGATCCATAGTTGCAGTGGGAGATGGAACTGCAAACTCAAAGATGCCACTGACAGACAGATGGATCTCTGGTCGAAAGCCATCTATGAGGCTGTCGGCGCACCGTTGGCTCCGGCATTCTCTCCCTTGGGGCACTCCAAGCTATTTCAGCTTGTCTTACACAGATTGACACGGTTACACGTACATCTGTGCCGCAGGTGGCATCCTTAACCTCTCAAATGTCTGCATTTGTTTCTTACGCGAGACCGACTGTTTGGTGAGCGTTGGATGTAACCATCAAACAGTCCAGGGGTAAGGATTCATCCTTTCCTCAGCCCGGACACAACAAACCCCAACAGAGCAAGAGGCAGTCGGGGTTTTCGGCCTTTTCGAGGCTAGGGCAGGTCCCATTTTTCCTCGTCCAATGTGGACTCAAAAGGATCAGAGGAGCTAAGATTCTTAGCGGGCTCAGTCTCGCCCAAAAAAGCGACAGTCTGAAAACCCGCTTCCAAGGCGGCTTCCTCATGACTTGCGGCCTCGGTCGGTAGCAGGCTCTCCCGCCTTGGCGATATTTAGCTGCCATAGGTCAATGACCATTGAGTGTGAGACATTCTGTCTCACGGGTACAGGATAGAGCTCACTTCTCGTCCTCCAACTCGATTCTTCAGAATTTCTCCACCTCCCGGCCGGGCCGCTGCTCTTCTGCAAACAGGGTGCACTCTATAGGCAGAAAGAGTGATGACCCCCTTTCCTCTTCAGGAACAAGGTCACGGTTTTTACCCCAAATTCTTTGCGGTACCTATAACAACGGGCCGTTCCGTCCCGTTCTGGATCTAAGAATGCTCAGCAAGCTCGTGGACACCAGGCGGTTCCGGATGGAATCCCTCCGCCATGTCATCGCCTCAAGGTCCCAAGGATATTTCCTAGCATCATTAGGCATCAAGGATGCTTATCCACACGTGCCGATTGATCCAGAGCACTAGCGTTTCTACGCTTCGTTATAGGAGACGAACACCCTCTGTTCGTAGCTCTACCTTCCGGCTAGCGACAGTCCAACTGGTCTTCGCCAAGGTCAGGGCAGCAGTAGTCACAGTCCTGCACTCTCAGGGTCACTCTGTGGTCCCGTATTTAGACGATCTTCTTGTCAAGGCACTCTCTTAGGAAACATGCCAACACTGCCCGAACGTTGCGCTGGAGACTCTCTAGAGTTTTGGGTGGATCATCAACTTTTTAAAGTCAGATCCGACCCCGACCCGATCGATAACATATCTAGGCATAGAGTTTCTTACTCTCTCAGCGATAGTGAAGCTGCCGCTAGACAAACAGCATTCACTACGGGCTGCAAGCTCTTCTTTAAGAACCAGTCGCACACATTGAGACGCCTCATGCACTTCCTACGTAAGATGGTAGCAATGGAGGCAGTTCCTTTCGCGCAGTTTTACTGCGTCCACTACAATGGGACATTCTCCGCCAATGGGACGAGGAGTCGACGTCCCTCAACAGAGTCGTCGTTCTTTCTCAGGCGGCCAAGGAATCTCTACGGTGGTGGCTTCTTCTCACCTCTTGGTCAAAAAGAAGGTCCTTCCTATCCCCGTCCTGGGCGATAGTTACGACAGACGCGAGTCTATCAGGGTGGGGAGCAGTTTTTCTCCACTACAGCGCTCAGGGTACGTGGACTCAGCAAGAGTCCACTCTTCAGATCAATGTTCTTGAACACAGAGCAGTGTATCTTGCCCTACAATCCTTCCAACAGCGGCTGGAAAGCAAGCATATCCGACTTCAGTCGGACAGCTCCACAGCGGTGGCATACATCAACCACCAAGGAAGAACGCGCAACCGGCAAGCCTTCCAGGAAGTCCGGCAGGTTCTGATGTGGGTGGAAGACACTGCATCCACCATATCCACAATTCACATCCCAAGTGTGGAAACTAGGAAGCTGACTTCCTAAGTCGCTGAGGTGTGGCCGAAAGAGTATGGTCTCCTCACCCGGACGGGTTTCAGGAGATCTGGCGCCGCTGACAGAGGCCGGACGTCGATCTAATGGCGTCACGGCACAACAACAATGTGCCAGCTTCATGGCACGGTTTCACAATCATCGAGCTCTGGCGGCAAACGCCTTAGTTCAGCATTGGTCGCAGTTCCAGCTACCTTAGGTGCCACCTCTGGCATTGTTGCCCAGAGTACTGCGCTAGATCAAGACCGACTGCGGCCGCGCCATCCTCGTCGCTACAAATTGGCCGAGGATGTTGTGGTACTCGGTTCTGTGGTGCCTCACGGTAGGCTAACCGGGGGCACTACCAAACCAATCAGACTGGCTGTCTCAAGGGCCATTCTTCCATTTGAATTCTACGGCCCTCAACCGGATGGTGTGGCATTGAGTCCTGGAACCTAGTGTCGTCAGGATTACCTCAGGACGTGGTTGCCACCATGAGACAGGCTAGCATACCAACGTCCGCCAAGATTGACCACAGGACGTGGAAGATGTTCTTATCTCGGTGCTCGGCGCAGGGTGTTTCTCCCTGGCCGGTTGCATCGTCTATGTTTCCTTCCTTCCTGCAATCTAGGTAGGAAAATGGGTTGTCGCTCAGTTCCCTTTAGGGACAAGTCTCAGCGCTATCTGTATTTTTTCAGAAACGACGACTTCCTCAGGTACGCACGTTCCTACGGGGAGTTTGTCTTCTCAGCACTCCGTACAAGCGGCCGTTAGAGCCCTGAGATCTGAACAAGGTTCTAATTGCTCTCCAGATGCCGCCTTTCGAGCCTTTGAAGGATGTCTCCCTTCCCGTTTTTCACGGGAAGTGGCCTTCTAGTAACGGTCTCGTCTCTTAGGAGAGTTTCCGAGCTAGCAACGCTCTCATACAAACTCCCTTCCTGGTCCTTCACCAGGACAGGGTAGTTCTGCGTCCGGTTCCGGAATTTCTCCCTAAGGTGGTATCCCATTTTCATATCAATCAGGATATCACCTCACCTTCTTTGTGTCCTCGTCCAGTCCATCAATTTCAGAAAGATTTGCATCTGTTGGTTCTGGTGAGAGCACTCAGGTTCTACTTCCCGCATGGCGCTCCTGCGCCACCCGGATGCACTCTTTGTCCTTGTCGCTGGTCGGCGTAAACAGTCGCATGCTTCCAGATCCACCCTTGCTCGGGGGCTCGAGGAACCAATTCTTGAAACCTACAGTTCTACTGGGCTTCTGGTTCTCTCAAGGCCGAAGGCCCATTCTACCAGAGCCGTGGGTGCATCCTGGGCATTACGGCACCAGGCTACGGCTCAGCAGGTGTGTCAGGCACCCACCTGGTCGAGTCTACTTACTTTTACCAAGCATTATCAGATGCATACCTACGCTTCGGCAGACGCCAGCCTAGGTAGATAAGTCATTCAGGCGGCGGTTGGCCACCTGTAGGAGAGGGCCGTTTGACGGCCCTATCATGAGGTATTCTTTTACCCACCCAGGGACTGCTTTTGGACATCCCAATTGTCTGGGTCTCCCAATGGAGCGACAAAGAAGAAGGGAATTTTGTTTACTTACCGTAAATTCCTTTTCTTCTAGCTCCAATTGGGAGACCCAGCACCCGCCCTGTTTTCTCGGGGTTTTTCTGTTTTTTCGGGTACACATGTTGTTCATGTGGTATGGTTCAGTTCTCCGATGTTTCCTCGGATTGAATTGGTCTTTAAACCAGTTATTGGCTTTCCTCCTTCTTGCTTTGGCACTAAAACTGGTGAGCCAGTGATCCCACTGGGGGTGTATAGCCAGAAGGGGAGGGGCCTTACACTTTTAAGTGTAATACTTTGTGTGGCCTCCAGAGGCAATAGCTATACACCCAATTGTCTGGGTCTCCCAATTGGAGCTAGAAGAAAAGGAATTTACGGTAAGTAAACAAAATTCCCTTCTTTTTTTATTTTTGTTTTTTACAAAAACAGAGGCAATCTGTGTGTTGTCTGGTTTTGCAGTTTAGCCTTATACATTTGAATAGAGATCTTCAGTACCAGATTAGCTGGTGGAACAATGTAAGGCTAGGTTCCACACTGCGTCTTTTTGAAGCTGCGTTTTTGTGCGTTTTTGGCCGCTAAAAACGCACCTGCGTCGAAAAAACGCATCAAAAAACGCATGCGATTTGGTGCGTTTTTGGCTGCGTTTTGCTGCGTTTTTGATCTCTGCGTTTTGCTGCGTTTTTCCAATGCATTGCATGGGGGGAAAACGCAGAAAAACGCAGGAAAGAACTGACATGTCCATTTTTTTTTTTTAACTCAAAAACGCAGGTAAAAAAAACAGATGTGTGCGGACAGCAAAAATGAAAACTCATAGACTTTGCTGGGGAAGCAAAGTCCTGCAGTTTTGAGGCCAAAAACGCACCCGAAAAACGTGCAAAAACGCCGCGAAAAACGCACTGTGCGCACATAGCCTAACTGTTTACAGAAATAAAAATCCAAGTCCCCTCTTTACCAGTCTTGTAGTTCTTGATGTTCTTGTGTTTTGGGGCAGGAAGGGGTGACACCTATATACTAATTACTATCAGATCAGGAAAATATGATTGCATAAAAGATAGTGAGTCACATAAAGAAGCCCAGAGGGAGGTGTTATTTCTGTAATGGTTAAGATAGAACAAAGATAAAACTCTTACCAGAAAGTTAAGCTGCATTTACGCTGAGATCATCGTGAGTGAGTGTTCTCAAGCATGCTTGTTTCACCATAATCTTTCAGTATAAACAGGCTGATGATCTTCAGATGAACAAGACAAAAATCTTGTTCTTCTGGTGAAATGATAATTTGCACAGCACATCATCTGGTGTAAACAGGACTCATGCTGCCGAGAACAGGGGCAGCCTATATGCACTGAGCAATCTATTACAGATCGGTCAGTGCACATCTTTTATCGCAGTCTGGCTGTGTAAATAGGCTATAAGCAACCGTCGATCGGTAATTTACTGCCGCCGGTTGATCTGCAGTAATGGACCCCAACTCCGTTGTTGGCACATTCAAGAAATCCACCTCTGGTCATACTGGAGCAGTAATATATTGATGACACTGCGGAAATTACCTTTAGAGTAATTTTATCCATGTGATGTGTGATTGTATCAGGCTCAGAATAATTGAGTGCATTGAATACAAGTATAATACGTTTGTATAGCGCCCCTGAGACCCTCAGGGCACTAGAGGGAACTACATCCTCTTGAGGATGCAGGCCCTACCCCCTGGGACCTGGAGTACCAGTGCCGATTCCACAAAAACACAATCTAAATCCTAGTTCTCCTCTCTACACTGGGCATAGAGGGTTAACCATGTAAGGGGATGGTCGCTATGGGAATGAGTCCCTGGGTATAGCCAGCCTGGTGGGAGAAGTCAGTGAGTCAGAGAGTCGAGTATCGGGAGCACACAGGAGAGGTCTGCGGACGTGCCTGAGTTGTGTCCGAGTAACGGTGACCCGGGGGCACAGGAGAGAGGTCGCCAGGACAGGTACCGAGATACCGCTGGGACCGGAGCAAGCACGGGGCACAGGGCCCTAGGTCAAGCGCAAGTTTTAGACTGTTTGGCAAATACCTGCCTGGTGAGGACACCTTCACGGACTTCACTGAACCAAATAATCCGGGGGCATCAGCAGTAAACTAGAATCAGGGTTCGGACACTTACTTCCCCGCAGGGTCCTCACTGCCCGCCGTACGGAGAAGGAGACTGTACCCCAAAAGGGACAGTCGGGGTCCCCAAGCGCTCCACGCTAGGGGAACTCAATCTACAGAGCGTGCCAGGGACAGAGCAACCTGGGTCACTACATTGGCACTGGTCTATCAAGGGACCTGAACCAGCAACCCCTGGGTCCACAGTGAGTAGAGACTGTTAAAGACAACCTGTGCAGTCTCCATTATTGCCCCACTACATCTCCCAGGCACAGCCCTCCTGCGGAGGGCCTACCATTACAGCTGCCACTACCACCAGCCCTGGGAGTACCCACATTCAGCAGCGGCGGTTCTCCATCCCTAACCGCAACCCGCAGGTGGCGTCACATGACAAAAACTCTTATCTCCCCTGTAAATACCCCCCATTAACAAAAGGGGCCCAGAGCACGGGACCGGGCAACGGCCACCAGAGTGATATTCCCATTTGTTACTGCCTGGGACCGAGTACCCCCTTCTCTGGGCAATACATTTGGAAAGTACTGAACCTATGTGCCCCAGCAATACAGATTTATCAATTCTGCTAGATCCTTACTGTAGCCCTGAGACCGTATTTCATCAAACTGTCTAAATTATTGTTCAGTTCTGAGATAATAAGCCAGAAAGTAAAATATATGAACAGGAGAAAGGTTGGTAAATTGCTGAGGAGAAGATGAAGATGACATCTGTGTAGCTTGTTCTTGTAAGAAACCTGTAATTTGAGTGCTAGAGAAGAACTGCGTTGGCGTACAGTAATCTAACGGTACGATGCAGTCTTTGCTGAAAAATGATTGTTGGTTTACACAAATTATAATTTATCCTTCCTTTCTCTACAATCTCAAAATGGTATACATATTAAGGCCTTGGCTACACTATGACATTTTGTAGCGCTACTAATTGTAGCTATTAAAGGGAATCTGTCACCAGGTATTTGCCACCTAATCTGAGCAGCATGATGTCAATGCAGAGATCTTGATTCCAGTTATGTGTCACTTACGGGGCTTCTTAGTGTAGTTTTGATAAAATCACTGTTTAATCAGCAGTAGATTATTATTGGAGGACTACTTTGTGTGTTGCCAGGTAGTCCAGCATATTCATGAGCTCTGTATAACTGCTAGATCTGCAGCACAGAAAACATTGATTTTATCAAAATGACAGCAAACAGCTCAGTAAGGCTATGTGCCCACATTCCTTTTTTTTGTGTACTTCTTTTTTGCACACAAAAAAGCATGTTTGGCATGAAAAAAGCAGCTGAAAAAACTCGCATCATTAATTGCATTTCTGCGTTATTTTTGCTTGCGTTTTTTCCTGCTTTTTTGGTGCGGGTTTTTAGTTATGGCAATCATGGGGGTTCAGGCGCTGTACCCCCTTCATCACCGCTGGGTCTCTGATTGATATTACAGCCAGGACCCGGCTCTCGCTGCCTGGAGCGGTTCCCACTCCACTCCCAGCAGTTTAACTCCCTGAATGCTGTGATCAGTGTAATAGCAGCATTCAAGAGGCAGGGAGAGGAATCGCTTACCTCTCCCTGGCGATCGTGTCCCTGTAATGCGATCACAGGGACCCAATCGCTGCCATGGTAACCCTGGGTTGTCACCATGACGACCCCAGGTTACTGAGTTACGGAGAGCCTCACACATCATGCTGTATGCATAGTGTGTAAAGTGAAGTGCTGCGATATAATCCCTTGTAGTGATAAAGCATAGCAGGGGATTATAGAAGCGCAGAAACAATTGACATGCTGCTTCTTTCAGCAACAAAATTTGCAAGAAAAAAAAGAAACAGCCTGTGCACAGCAAGTCAGGATCCTCATAGACTTTGCTGGGATGTGTTTTCCTTGCTTTTATTGATTAAAATAAGCAAGGAAAAAAAATGCATAAGGAAATCACCACATGTGCACATAGCCTAAGTGACACATTGCTGGAATCAGGGTCTCTGTCTCTACAATGTGCTGCTCTCAGATGGGGGAGCAAAAACCTGGTGAAAGATTCCTTTTAAGAGGTAGCAGCAGACCAGCATACAACTCAATGTATGATTTTGGATGGCAACTGTAGCTAAATATTTAAAATTGATTAGTGGCGGTACAAAAGTTGCAGTGTAGCTGAGGCCTAATGGGCCATAGGATAGGATATAGCTACTAGATTAGTGAGGTTTTAGCCCTTGAGAGAAATATTATTGCGGTGCATTCTTTTATATGAATTATAAATTGTTGCAGAATATATCTGCGCTGTAGAAATAAAATTATCCATATTATACTGGATAAATGTAACCCAATTAACCATAAAGCAGATCTGACACAATTTTCCTGAAGTCCAGATGTTATTAAATAAATCCTTTGACCTAATGAGTATAATAAATTAAATGACAGTATTTTATTTTATAGACGTTTAAAGGGAATCTGTGACCAGGTTTTTCCTTCCCCATCTGAGAGCAGCAGAACTTAGGGGCAGTGACCCTGATTCCAGCATCTCATGTGTCACTTACTGAGCTGTTTGCTGTCATTTTGATAAAATCTATGTATTCTCTGCTGGAGATCTTGCAGTTATACAGAGCTCATGAATATGCTGGACTTTCTGGCAGCATGCCAAGTAGTCCTCTAATGATAATCTACTGCTGATTAATCAGTGATTTTATCAAAAGTACACTAAGCAGCTCAGTAAGTGACACATCACTGGAATCAGGATCTCTGTCTGTATATTATGCTGCTCTCAGATTAGGTGGCAAAAACCTGGTGACAGATTCCCTTTTAATTCAATTTCCACCTAGCCAGACTGATTGACAGATCCTCAGGGCCACTCCTCCCTGCCGTTGTGAAGTTTTAGTTCAAGCTGCTCCCTGTATACACTAAAGGCCCTGTCACACATACAGATAAATCTTTGGCAGATCGGCAGATCTGTAGTTGCAGTGAAATCATGGACATATTGTTCTATTTGTATACAGCCACAAACCTGGCACTGATTGTCCACAATTTCACTGCAGCCACAGATCTGCCACAGATCTGCCACAGATCTGCCACAGATCTGCCACAGATCTGCCACAGATCTGCCACAGATCTGCCACAGATCTGCCTCAGATCTGCCACAGATCTGCCACAGATCTGCCACAGATCTGCCACAGATCTGCCACAGATTTATCTGTGTGTGTGACAGGGCCTTTAGGCCCCTTTCACACGTCAGTGATTCTGGTACGTTTGTGCTTTTTTTTAAACGTACCAGAATCACTGACATACGCAGACCCATTATAATGAATGGGTCTGCTCACACGTCAGTGATTTTTCACTACACGTGTCTCCGTGCAGCGTACCCGCGTGTGCGTGATTGCCGCACGGAGACATGTCCATTTTTTTCTAGCATCACTGATGTTCCACGGACCACGCAGTGGTGTGGTCCGTGAAACACGTGCCAGAAAAAAACGTGCATTTAAAATAATAAACATTTTAACTCACCCGGCTTCAGGCGCGCTCTCTGCAGCCCGTTCTCCCTGCTGCTTCTAAGCCGGCTGATTACTGTCGCGCATATTCATTATGCGCGACACAGCCGACCCGGAAGCAGCTGCTGCGGGGGTCAGCGCCGGCCGGATGCTGCACCGCGGGAGCGATCAGCACCATGGACAGCGGGAGCGGGCGCAGGTGAGTTGATTTCTAAGTGTAATCACGGGCCACGGATAACGGAGCCCGGATTGCACTTAGACAACCCACGTGTGCCGTGATTCACGGCACGCGCAGGGACATGTGCGTGTTTTACACGCCAGTGAAAAACGTCACTGTTTTTCACTGACGTGTGAAACGGGCCTTAGGGTGAGACCTGTCATTTTAGCTAAGCTGGGGGGAGACGTCTGCAGGGACATGCTTCTTGTACGAGTCACCTTGTTCCCAGCTGTGCCTATTTCCTCTCTTCAATACTGCAACTTTTCTGAGTAAAATACAGCTGTGTGACAGGGGTGGGATGGCGTAACAGTGCATTGTTACGCTGTGTGCCCACGCGGCATTTTTGCCGTGTTTTTTCTTGCAGATTTTAATCAATACTGCAGGGAAAAACACATCCCAGCAAAGTCTATGCGAATCCTGACTTACTGTGCACATGTTGCAGATTTTTTTCCTTGCAGATTTTGGTGCAGAAAAAAGAAGCAGCATGTCAATTCTTCCTGCATCTGATTACTGATATAATCCACTGCAGTGCTCGTGCTTGATGACTGCAGTGGATTAGATCTGTCAGTGCAGCACTCGCAGCACTGACACTTCGTTTCACCCACCATGCATCCAGCATGGTGTGGGAGGTTCTCCGCAGCTAAGTAACCCGGGGTCGTCATGGTAGATGGTTTTGGCTGCAAGTTAAGCTGCGGCGATTGTGAGGCTACAACGCAGGAACCCCTGCGATTGCCATGACATAAATACATATTAATAATGCATAAAAAAGGCGAAAACGCAATAAAAAAATGCAATTTTTCTGCTGTGTGTTTCCTGCCAAAACAACATTCAGTTTTGAGCTTAGAAAACCTGCACACAAATCTGCTATGTGGGCACATACCCTTATAATCTCTTACAACAACACAAAGAAAATGGGGACAAAGCTGTCCCCAACAAAAGGCAATATAATCTAGCATCCCTTTGTAAGATGGTGTTTGGTTGGTTTCTTGGCGCTTCCTTTCTTTCTACACCTCCCCCGCCACCTTTTCCCTTTTTTTTCTTCTCTCTCTTCTGCTTTCTCTTTTGACATCCTATTTCACCACATTTGAAACCAGAGTATCTGAGAGTACTATTATTATTGGAAATCACAAAAACTTCTGAAGGGCTTATTTTCTTATCTATTTGCCAACCCTTGTGACTGTCAC
This sequence comes from Anomaloglossus baeobatrachus, assembly GCF_048569485.1. Classification (NCBI taxonomy): domain Eukaryota; kingdom Metazoa; phylum Chordata; class Amphibia; order Anura; family Aromobatidae; genus Anomaloglossus; species Anomaloglossus baeobatrachus. The sequence continues at coordinate 139,603,218 of NC_134354.1, read as the reverse complement.
AATGGGATCCCACAAACACACACTGTCATATTATGTGTGACACCGCCGTGAGTGGGTCTCCTGGCCTGAGCCAATAATATAGAGATAAACCTGACTCAACCGTGTGGATGGTGCTCAGAAGTAAACTAGAACCAGAAGAATAAAGATAACTTCGGCACTCATACAGGAAAAGTAATGCAAAAATTACAAGATTCCTTTTGTGCTTTTTTATTGTGAAAATAAATTACGGTAACAAATAATCCCTTATCATTACCACCAACGTTTCGGCCAGAATTATGGCCTTTATCAGGGTGATAGGGTTCTGTATACAAAGCAAGAATCACAATCAAGATGTGTATAATGATATATTATACAATAGAAAAATCATATATATACATATTTCTCACAAATCATGAACAAGAAACATTATGAAACTTAAATATGAGACAACATATTGCGTACCTATCAAAAAATTATGAATTAAATTCAGTGTTTTTTCAAATCACATGTCATGGTGAATATACTGTATACTAACTGTACTACCCGGCTTCGCCCGGGTTAATAACTGCTGTTAACAAAATAGAATGTATTAACAAAAATGTATTCTGCACATAAAAACCACAAAACAAATAGATATAAATGTAATTATAATGTCTGTCTCCCCCTCTGTATATATCTCTCTGTCTCTCTATCTCTTTGTCTGTCTGTCTCTTTCCCTGTCTGTCTCTGACTGTCTCTGTCTCTTTCTCCGCCTGTCTCAATCTCTTTCCCTGTCTGTCTATCTATCTTTCCCTGTCTGTCAATCTATCTCTGTCACTTTCCCTGTCTGTCTCTTTCCCTGTCTGTCTCTTTCCCTCTGTTTCCCTCTCTTTCCCTGTCTGTCTATTTCAATCTTTTCCTCTGTCTCTTTCCCTGTGTCTGTCTCTTTGTCTGTCTCTTTACCTGTCTTTGTCTGTCTCTTACCCTGTCTGTCTCTTTCCTTCTCTTTCCCTGTCTGTTTCCCTGTGTCTGTCTCTGTCTCTTTGTCTGTGTCTGTCTGTTTACCTGTCTTTCTCTTTCCCTGGCTGCATTGTGACACGCCAACATTCCATATAAGGGCGTGGCTGCGCATTCTTCTGAAGTTGTGGCTGCACTGTGGCTCCCCGCTCCATTCACTTTAATGAAGGCAGGTTTTTGGCGAATAACTGTAAAGCGCGGGGTTAAAATTTCCCCTCAAAACATAGCCTATGACGCTCTCGGGGTCCAGACGTGTGAGTGTGCAAAATTTTGTGGCTGTAGCTGCGACGGTGCAGACGCCAATGCCGGACATACATACACACACACACACACACACACACACACACACACACACACACACACACATTCAGCTTTATATATTAGATTGTTTCTAGAAAAAGAGAAAAAAAAGACATGGTAAATACAATGAATATTCAATTACAAACAGAGGCCACAGGGGGTCAGTATAGATTCAAAAGGGATTGAGGGAGGAAAAGTTTGAAAAAGGAAAAGAAAAAAAGGGGGAATAATTAACCATGAGTGTTATTACCTTACTAGAGAAAGAAACCGAGAAGTGTCCCTACGTGCATCCACCAATATATATGGTCTAGAAAAAAGAAAGAAATTTCTGTAATTGTAATCCTACTGGTTCAACGCCAGTTTAATTCAGACAATTGTTCCTATAAAAAAATGTTTATTTATTAAATGGATATCAGTGTATTAGGCTATGTGCGCACGTTGCGTACAGTTCACTGCAGAAATTTCTGCAGCGATCTGAAGAGCACATGTGCGCTTTAAATCGCTGCAGAAATGTCCGTAGTGAAGCCGATTCCATGCGCTCTGCCTGCAGCTCCTACCATAGACAGAGCAGGAGCTGCCGGCAAAGCGCACGGAAGAAGTGACATGTCACTTCTTTTTACGCAGCGCTTCGGCAGTAGCCGAAGCGCTGCGCTCTAAAACGCCACGTGCGCACGGCCCCTGCACAATCTCCATAGA